>NC_133331.1:6652599-6761106 GCF_042186555.1 Aquarana catesbeiana
CTATATACTCCTCTCTATATACAGGACCCTGTCTATATATTCCTCTCTATATACTGTATACAGGACCCTATCTATATACTCCACTGTATACAGCACCCTATCTATATACTGTATACAGGACCCTATCTATATACTCCTCCCTATAGACTCTATACAGGACCCTATCTATATACTACTCTGTATACAGGACCCTATCTATATACTCCTCTGTATACAGGACCCTATCTATATACTCTATACAGGACCCTATCTATATACTCCCCTGTATACAGGATACTATCTATATACTCCTCTGTATACAGGACAGAATCTATATGCTCTTCTATATACAGGACACTATATACTCTTCTATATACTGTATACAGGACCCTATCTATATGCTCCTCTGTATACAGGACCCTATCTATATACTCCTCTGTATACAGAACCCTATCTATATACTCCTCTGTATACAGGACCCTATCTATATTCTCATCTGTATACAGAACCCTATCTATATACTCCTCTCTATATACTCTTTACAGGACACTATATAGTCCACTGTATACAGGACCCTATGTATATACTCCTCTGTATACAGGACACTATCTATATACTCTTCTATATACAGGACACTATCCATATACTCCTCTGTATACAGGGCACTATCTATACACTCCTCTATATACTGTATACAGGACCCTATATACTCCTCTCTCTCTCTCTCTATACTGTATACAGGACCATATATACTCCTCTATATACTGTATACAGGACACTATATACACTATACAGGGCACCATCTATATACTCCTTTATATACAGGACACTATCTATCTATCTATCTATCTATATATATATCTAACTCTGTATACAGGAAGCTATATACTCCTTTATATATATTGTAAACATGACCTTATCTATATACTCCTTTATATATACTGTGTACAGGACACTATACACTCCTCTATATACAGTACACTATAATATATATATATATTTTAATTTTTTTTCAACTGATTACAAATGCGGCACGCAGGATTTTGTACACCTCGGCGGACCCGTGTGAACGCACATACAGAATATAAAGGGATGTATTTTTCTTTAGCTTTTCTTGCGCTTTTTTCCCCCTTTCTTTTATCCTTTAACTATTTAACTAAATAAAATCTCAGGAGGTGATTGGTCGGTATAAGCGCCCGGTATAAACCATTGGCGGTATTTGCAGCGTATGACATCGGGAAGTCGCCGGCTAATTGAGACCCGTCTGGGTGATTCTAACGTGTGGATTGGTTGGCTGCTCCGCCGTCTCCTCTGCTCCCCCCGATGATGGGAATGACACGAGGAATTATCACATTATCACTTTGCACTGTATCATTCAGATCCCCTCCCCCCCTCTGTGCCAGATATCAGATGATGACTCTTCTATCATCACCTCTCTTAGTAGATCCGCACAATGCTCACACTTCCTGTGGAGGGCGATGTCCTCCCTTCCTAACCACTTGGTGCAGTACAGCAAACGAGGGGTTAAAGCAGGCGGCCTCGTGTAGCTTTCTCACTAGACATGTGCCGTTCTTTTCATTCCCAATCGAAATTCAGACGAGTTTTCTGTTATTTGGGGATTCAGAAGTATCCAAATTTCCCAACAGTAAAGAATTTAAACAAATCCAAAATAATGAAACGAAAATTTTGGACGAAATTTGGATAGTTTTTTTCAAATAGTTTTCTAATAAAATTTGAATTCAAATTTCAGAAGAGAATAAAAAATAATAGAAAATAAAGGAATAGAATAGAGAAGAATAGAATATAAAAGAGCAGAAGAGAATACAAAATAAAAGAATGGAAAAAAAATAGAATAAAAAAATAAAGTAATTAGAAAAGAATAGAATTGAAAATGAAATAATAAACAAGAATAGAAAATAAAGGAATAGAAAATAAAAGAATAAAATATAAAAGAGCAGAACAGAATAGAAAATAAAAGAATGGAAAAAAATAGAATAAAAAAAAAAGTAATTAGAAAAGAATAGAATTGAAAATGAAATAATAAAAAAGAATGGAAAAAAAACAATAGAATAGGATAAAACAGAATATAACCTTCCGAAATTCAAATTTCAAGTAGAATAAATTCAATTTTAAAAAGAATGGAAAATAATAGATTAGAATAGAATAGAAAATAAAATAAAAGAATAGAAAAAAAACAATAGAATAGATTAAAATAGAATTTAACCATCTTCCAGAACTCAAATAGAATACATTTGAATAGAATAGAAAAGAATAGAATTGAAAATGAAATAATAGAAAAGAATAGAACAGAAGAAAAAACAATGCAATAGAATAGAATAAAATTAGAATGAATATAACCTTCCGAAATTCAAATTTTCGAATAGAATAAATTCAATTTTGAAAAGAATAGAATAGAAAATAAAAGAACAGAATAGAAAAAAAATAATAAAATAGAATTTAACCATCTTTCAGAATTCGAATAGAATATTTTCTAATTTGAATAGAATGGAAAGGAATAGAATAGAAAATGAAATAAGAGAAAAGAATAGAATAAAATAGAAAGCTTATAACCTTCTTCCAAAATTCAAATAGAACAAATTCGATTTTGGATGGAATTTGAATTGATTTTTAATTGATTCGAATTTTCCAAATTTGACCGAATTTTACAAAATATTTTTTTTTTTTTTCCAATGTTTCGTTTTATTTTTGTTTGTTTAGCAAACAATAAAACCGCAGTGGTGATTAAATTCCACCAAAAGAAATCTCTATTTGTGTGAACAAAAAGATACAAAAGTCATGTGTACAGTGTAGGATGACGGCGTAATTGTCATTCAAAGATTGACAGCGCTGAAAGATGGTGTAGGCAGGAAGGGGGGAAAGTGTCCGGTATGGAAGGGGTTAATAACTATGTATCTTTTTTTTTTAGGTTTTGTGGTTCAAGGCTCCAATGGGGAATACGCTTACCTGAGCCGGGAGGAGAGGCTGGAGGTGGTGCGGAAGGTCCGGGAGGTGGTGCCCAAAGAGAAGCTGCTTATTGCCGGATCGGGGTGTGAATGTACGGTGAACTCATATATTCTTATACAGGTTGTAGGAAGAAACAGAATACAGTTCAGAGGTTCAACCTCCGCACCCAACTTTATTTGTCAGGATGTTCAGACAAAAGAACTTATAAGAGAGTTTAGTGATTGGGATCAGATTTACTTTTCGATAAAGTCTTTGTATTAGGAATATCTTCAGGACAAAGCACAATGCACACGTTTTGTGTATACCCCCCCCCCCAGTCCTCCCCCTTCGTGTACGTTTTGTGATTCCTCTGGGGGTCCTCTGCCCGTCTGGGGGTGCCGCGTTGCATCACATTTTTTTTGCACAGCGTCGTGTGTTCCCATGGTACAGCCTGGCCACCCACCAGCATCATGGAAACGCATGGCACTAATCCTGGACGGTATTCGGGGCAGCCCCAGCATTCAGGAGGGGGAGGCAGTTCACCTCTGAGGATAGAAGACTGAGGACTCTGATGTGAAAGGTGGAAGACTGAGGACTCTGATGTGAAAGGTGGAAGACTGAGGACTCTGATGTGAAAGGACGCAAGACTGAGGACTCTGATGTGAAAGGACGGAAGACTGAGGACTCTGATGTGAAAGGACGGAAGACTGAGGACTCTGATGTGAAAGGACGGAAGACTGAGGACTCTGATGTGAAAGGGAGGAAGACTGAGGACTCTGATGTGAAAGGGCGAAAGACTGAGGACTCTGATGTGAAAGGGAGGAAGACTGAGGACTCTGATGTGAAAGGGAGGAAGACTGAGGACTCTGATGTGAAAGGGAGGAAGACTGAGGACTCTGATGTGAAAGGGAGGAAGACTGAGGACTCTGATGTGAAAGGACGGAAGACTGAGGACTCTGATGTGAAAGGACGGAAGACTGAGGACTCTGATGTGAAAGGACGGAAGACTGAGGACTCTGATGTGAAAGGACGGAAGACTGAGGACTCTGATGTGAAAGGGAGGAAGACTGAGGACTCTGATGTGAAAGGGAGGAAGACTGAGGACTCTGATGTGAAAGGACAGAAAACTGAGGACTCTGATGTGAAAGGGAGGAAGACTGAGGACTCTGATGTGAAAGGACAGAAGACTGAGGACTCTGATATTGAATGTGGGGGAATGGGATTTCTGATGTAGAAAGAAGGGGGGGGGGGTGAGATCTCTAATGTGAAAGAGAGGGGGGAGCTGAGGACTCTGATGTGAAAGGTGGAAGACTGAGGACTCTGATGTGAAAGGTGGAAGACTGAGGACTCTGATGTGAAAGGACAGAAGACTGAGGACTCTGATTTGGAATGTGGGGGAATGGGATTTCTGATGTAGAAAGAAGGGGGACTGAGAACTCCGATGTAAAAGGGGGGGGGGGGACTCTGATGTTGAAGGAGTGGGTTAGAGCAATCCTCTGGGGAAAAGGGGGGACTGAGGACTGTGATGTGGAAATAAAGGGGGACTGAGGACTCTGAAATGAAAGGTTTGGAGCCTGAGGACTCTGTAATAAAGGGGGACTCTGATGTTGAAGAGGGGGCTCCTAATGTGAGGGGTAGATACCTATATTATATGGGAAGACCCTTTTTTTTATATACTATTAAGGGTTGAGAATTGTTGATGTCACTGAGGCTTTTAGAATAGGAGGGACCTATAAAGGAGGTCTGAGGCTCTTGTTGTGTCTGATATTAGAGTGTAAGCTCTTGTGTCTGATATTAGAGTGTAAGCTCTTCTTGTGTCTGATATTAGAGTGTAAGCTCTTCTTGTGTCTGATATTAGAGTGTAAGCTCTTGTGTCTGATATTAGAGTGTAAGCTCTTGTGTCTGATATTAGAGTGTAAGCTCTTCTTGTGTCTGATATTAGAGTGTAAGCTCTTCTTGTGTCTGATATTAGAGTGTAAGCTCTTGTGTCTGATATTAGAGTGTAAGCTCTTCTTGTGTCTGATATTAGAGTGTAAGCTCTTGTTGTGTCTGATATTAGAGTGTAAGCTCTTGTTGTGTCTGATATTAGAGTGTAAGCTCTTCTTGTGTCTGATATTAGAGTGTAAGCTCTTGTGTCTGATATTAGAGTGTAAGCTCTTGTGTCTGATATTAGAGTGTAAGCTCTTGTGTCTGATATTAGAGTGTAAGCTCTTGTGTCTGATATTAGAGTGTAAGCTCTTGTTGTGTCTGATATTAGAGTGTAAGCTCTTGTGTCTGATATTAGAGTGTAAGCTCTTGTGTCTGATATTAGAGTGTAAGCTCTTGTGTCTGATATTAGAGTGTAAGCTCTTGTTGTGTCTGATATTAGAGTGTAAGCTCTTGTTGTGTCTGATATTAGAGTGTAAGCTCTTGTTGTGTCTGATATTAGAGTGTAAGCTCTTGTTGTGTCTGATATTAGAGTGTAAGCTCTTGTTGTGTCTGATATTAGAGTGTAAGCTCTTGTTGTGTCTGATATTAGAGTGTAAGCTCTTGTTGTGTCTGATATTAGAGTGTAAGCTCTTGTTGTGTCTGATATTAGAGTGTAAGCTCTTGTTGTGTCTGATATTAGAGTGTAAGCTCTTGTGTCTGATATTAGAGTGTAAGCTCTTGTTGTGTCTGATATTAGAGTGTAAGCTCTTGTGTCTGATATTAGAGTGTAAGCTCTTGTGTCTGATATTAGAGTGTAAGCTCTTGTGTCTGATATTAGAGTGTAAGCTCTTGTTGTGTCTGATATTAGAGTGTAAGCTCTTGTTGTGTCTGATATTAGAGTGTAAGCTCTTGTTGTGTCTGATATTAGAGTGTAAGCTCTTGTTGTCCGCAGCTACACAGGCCACGGTGAAGATGACCCTGGAGATGGCGGAGGCCGGAGCAGAGGCGGTCCTTGTGGTGACTCCTTGTTATTATAAAGGCAGAATGAACAGCCCGGCTCTGATCCATCATTACACCGAGGTAATCCTACAGACTCCGCAATACCAGGAGATAATCCAACCAATAGGGAGGTGCCGGGGACAGGTGACCTTTACCCTCTTGCTGCCTGCGTAGAGTCTACATGCTGCAGCGGGGGAGGGTGAGCCTGAGCGCCCAGCTCCTGCGGTCTATGGGGCTCTGAGGTTCTGTGCTGAGAGTGCCCTCTAGGGACACTCTCTGAGATGCCACCGACAGGTCCCGGTCACTAATTATGATCAGCAGCCAGCAGAACGAGCTCCACAAGGGTCACAATTGCTTCAATGGACCTGTACGGCTCCCCTGTCATATTTTGTTCCACACCTGGGTAGGATAGGCAACCGGGGGGCATATAGAGGAACCGATCCCCTCCTATATCCTCGCAGCCTCTAAATGCCCGCTTCTCCTCCTCTCCCTCCCTCCCGCCCGGAGAATAATGGAGGGCATCAGTTCCTCTAAATGCCACCCCTCCTATCCAGGTTACTTGCTTCCTCCTGCTCCCAGACCCCTGTGCCCCCCCCCCCCCCCCCCCCCCGCGGTGCTGCCGGCTTCCCCCCTCTCCTGCCAGCTGCTGCGGGGGATGCTTTCGGGATTGAGGGCGGGGGGGGAGGGGGCCGGTAAATATGTAATTTACCGGCCCCTTCCTTTTTTTAAATGGACACTAGTGAGTGATTGGTACCGATCGCTCCTGTGTCCATTCATAACTGAATCACAGTAAACTGTTTATCATGCTCCGGTTTGTGAAGGAACAGGAAGCCTCTGTACAGAGCTATTCCTGTTCATGCATTCTGTTTAGCTGAGGCTGCAGAGATGGAGGGCTGTGTCCTCAATCTCCTTTCTCTGTCTCAAAGGTGGAACATCAGAGGCCTGTTTAGACCCCCGATATCTCACCAAAGACACCCAAAGGGGCTCCTAAAAAACTATATAAAAAAAAAGTAAAATTGTAAAGAATTAAATAATAAAATTAAATGGTAAAAAATAATAAAAAATAAAAACCCCGTCCATTGTTCTACTGTGTGTGTGTGTGTGTATATACATATATATATATATAGTACTAGAGGAGAAAGATATTCAGAGGCTGCAGACATGGTGCAGGGGGGGGAGATGGTCAGAGGCTGCAGACATGGTGCAGGGGGGGGAGATGGTCAGAGGTTGCAGACATGGTGCAGGGGGGGGGGGGAGATGGTCAGAGGCTGCAGACATGGTGTGGGGGGGAGATGGTCAGAGGCTGCAGACATGGTGCAGGGGGGGGGGGGGGAGATGGTCAGAGGCTGCAGACATGGTGTGGGGGAGATGGTCAGAGGCTGCAGACATGGTGCGGGGGGGAGATGGTCAGAGGCTGCAGACATGGTGTGGGGGAGATGGTCAGAGGCTGCAGACATGGTGCAGGGGGGGAGATGGTCAGAGGTTGCAGACATGGTGCAGGGGGGGGAGATGGTCCGAGGCTGAAGACATGGTGCAGGGGGGGAGATGGTCAGAGGTTGCAGACATGGTGCAGGGGGGGGAGATGGTCCGAGGCTGAAGACATGGTGCGGGGGGGGAGATGGTCAGAGGTTGCAGACATGGTGCAGGGGGGGAGATGGTCCGAGGCTGAAGACATGGTGCGGGGGGGGAGATGGTCAGAGGTTGCAGACATGGTGCAGGGGGGGGAGATGGTCAGAGGTTGCAGACATGGTGCAGGGGGGGGAGATGGTCAGAGGCTGCAGACATGGTGCGGGGGGGGAGATGGTCAGAGGTTGCAGACATGGTGCAGGGGGGGGAGATGGTCAGAGGCTGCAGACATGGTGCAGGGGGGGGAGATGGTCAGAGGCTGCAGACATGGTGCAGGGGGGGGAGATGGTCCGAGGCTGAAGACATGGTGCGGGGGGGGAGATGGTCAGAGGTTGCAGACATGGTGCAGGGGGGGGAGATGGTCAGAGGTTGCAGACATGGTGCAGGGGGGGGAGATGGTCAGAGGTTGCAGACATGGTGCGGGGGGGGAGATGGTCAGAGGATGCAGACATGGTGCAGGAGGGGGAGATGGTCAGAGGCTGCAGACATGGTGCGGGGGGGGAGATGGTCAGAGGATGCAGACATGGTGCAGGGGGGGGAGATGGTCAGAGGCTGCAGACATGGTGCAGGGGGGAGATGGTCAGAGGCTGCAGACATGGTGCAGGGGGGGGAGATGGTCAGAGGTTGCAGACATGGTGCAGGGGGGAGGGAGATGGTCAGAGGCTGCAGACATGGTGGGGGGGAGATGGTCAGAGGCTGCAGACATGGTGCAGGGGGGGGGGGGGAGATGGTCAGAGGTTGCAGACATGGTGCGGGGGGAGATGGTCAGAGGCTGCAGACATGGTGCAGGGGGGGGAGATGGTCAGAGGCTGCAGACATGGTGCAGGGGGGAGATGGTCAGAGGCTGCAGACATGGTGCAGGGGGGAGATGGTCAGAGGCTGCAGACATGGTGCAGGGGGGGGGAGATGGTCAGAGGTTGCAGACATGGTGGGGGGGAGATGGTCAGAGGCTGCAGACATGGTGCAGGGGGGGGGGGAGATGGTCAGAGGTTGCAGACATGGTGCAGGGGGGGGGGATGGTCAGAGGCTGCAGACATGGTGCGGGGGGGGGAGATGGTCAGAGGTTGCAGACATGGTGCGGGGGGGGATGGTCAGAGGATGCAGACATGGTGCGGGGGGGAGATGGTCAGAGGCTGCAGACATGGTGCAGGGGGAGATGGTCAGAGGCTGCAGACATGGTGCAGGGGGGGGAGATGGTCAGAGGTTGCAGACATGGTGCGGGGGGGAGATGGTCAGAGGCTGCAGTTATGGTGCAGGGGGAGATGGTCAGAGGCTGCAGACATGGTGCAGGGGGGAGATGGTCAGAGGCTGCAGAGGGGTCTTACCTGACCGTTATTAGAGGCGCGTGTCACCGCCAAGACCTCACAGAGGTGACACTGCTTCTGCTTTACACTTAAAAATGTCGCCGCCCGGCCCCATTACGTCACTGCGCATGCGCCCACCTGCCTGAAAAGGGCCGAGCGTGTACAGTCGTTCCCGAGCGGCGGCAGTGCATGTGCAGTCTACGTGTCGGCCCAGGCCCGCAGCCATATCTTTTACGGGTGTCGCGGCCCCAGGGCAGGCGGCCTCCGGTAAGAGACTCAGGGCTATGGGCCCCAGAAGCCACCCCTTAGCGACGCCACTGGGTAAAGGTTGTCTGTACTCCCGCTGTCTCCCCTGGAAATCCTGACACGTCTTTGTCCTCCTCCAGGTTGCTGATGCCTCCCCAGTCCCCGTCATCTTGTACAGCGTGCCTGCCAATACTGGGTTGGACCTACCTGTGGATGCCGTAGTCACTTTGGCTGAGCACCCAAACATCATAGGGATCAAGGACAGCGGAGGAGACGTAAGTCCCGGAATTCACAGTCTTGTGCTTAGTTCTGCCTTCAGGTATTCAGGTGAAGTGGAAAGCTGTCACTTTGTAACAAGTTCTCTCTATAGCTTGCCTCCTCTGCTTCTCTTTTCTTTCTTTAGTTTAGTAAGAGAAGGTTTACACCCCCACATATAGAAAGTAAACATGTTTTACAGAAAATGATGCAGCGCTAATATTGAAACATCTGCAGATGGCAGTCATGACCCATATGGGTGTCCCGGTCAGGGGTCCGGTCAGGGGTCTGGTCAGGGGTCCATTCAGGGGTGCGGTCAGGGGTCCGGTCAGGGGTCCATTCAGGGGTGCGGTCAGGGGTCCGGTCAGGGGTCCAGTCAGGGGTCCGGTCAGGGGTCTGGTCAGGGGTCCATTCAGGGGTGCGGTCAGGGGTCCAGTCAGGGGTCCGGTCAGGGGTCTGGTCAGGGGTCCATTCAGGGGTGCGGTCAGGGGTCCGGTCAGGGGTCTGGTCAGGGGTCCATTCAGGGGTGCGGTCAGGGGTCCGGTCAGGGGTCCATTCAGGGGTGCGGTCAGGGGTCCAGTCAGGGGTCTGGTCAGGGGGTCAGGGGTCTGGTCAGGGGGTCAGGGGTCTGGTCAGGGGGTCAGGGGTCTGGTCAGGGGGTCAGGGGTCCGGTCAGGGGGTCAGGGGTCCGGTCAGGGGTCCGGTCAGGGGGTCAGGGGTCCAGTCAGGGGTCCGGTCAGGGGTCCGGTCAGGGGGTCAGGGGTCCGGCTCAGGAGATCAGTAGCTATAGCGGTAGAGAGGCTCCCATCCACCAGCTGGATAAGTACACAATTTTTTAAATTTTTATACTAGTAATGGTGGCGATCAGCGACTTATAGCGGGACTGCGATATTGCGACGGACAAATTAACGAAAACCCGTTTAACTAATTTTTCCGAATATTCGTAAATTTGAAAATTCGGAAATCCGAAAATCTGAAATAATAACTAATAATTAACTTAACTTTTACTAACTATTAAATTTTAGGTATTGGAATTTCCTTTCAAATTTAGCTGTTAGTGAAAGTAACGAATATGAATTTATCCAAAGTTACGAATTATCTGTAATAAACGAATGGAACGTAACGAGTTAATAATAATAATAATAATCGTAATAATAAAAACTTTTTATTATTATTTCGTTCTGTTCCATTTGTTTAGATGCGGCATTCGTTATTTCGGATAATTCGTAACTTCGGATAAATTCGTATTCATTACGTTCACTAACAGCCAAATTGGAAAGGAAGTTCCAATACCTAGAATTGAATAGTTAGTCATTCTTTCGAATGTTCTGGTTTTCTTTCTTATTTGCGGATTTTCGAATTGCGATCATAACGAATGACCCGAAAAAAAAAAACAAAAAAAAACCGAATGACACGAAAACTAACACATTTTTCAGCAGTGCACATGTCTAGTCCGCCCTATAGCAATTTTACTGCAACGGGGCGGCACCTGTACGCAGGATCACGTGTATGTGTGTGTAAATATATATATATATATATATATATATATATATATATATATATATATATATATATATATATATATATATATACATATATAAAGTGATCTGACACTTCCCGGGTAGGGGGTTCGCATGCGCACCGCCGCCGGCTCGCTTCCACTGTGATTACACACAGCAGAAGCCGATCGACGAGTGCACGGTACCCGGTGTCCTCCGCCCCCCCGCCGATCGTTGGGCAGAGAGACACATCACAGTTCTGTCTATGTAAACGAGGCAGATCGCCGTTCTGACAGGAGGGAAGGCATGGATCCTGTGTTCCTGCAAAGCAGGAAATAAATTCCATCTCTTCCTCCCCTAGTGAAAGCACCCCCCCCCCCCCACTGTACGCCCAAACACTGGCTAGGCACACAGTTAACCCTTTTGCTCGCCCCTGATGTTAACCCCTTCCCAGCCAGTGTCATTAGTACAGTGACAGTGCATAGTTTTAGCACTGTTCACTGTATTAGCGCTAAAAATATGCACTGTCACTGTACTAATACTGACACTGTACTAACACTGTCAAAGTGTTATGCCCCATACACACGGTCGGACTTTGTTTGGACATTCCGACAACAAAATCCTAGAATTTTTTTCCGACGGATGTTGGCTCAAACTTGTCTTGCATACACACGGTCACACAAAGTTGTCGGAAAATCCGATCGTTCTGAACGCGGGTGACGTAAAACACGTACGTCAGGACTATAAACGGGGCAGTGGCCAATAGCTTTCATCTCTTTATTTATTCTGAGCATGCGTGGCACTTTGTCCGTCGGATTTGTGTACACACGATCGGAATTTCCGACAACGGATTTTGTTGTCGGAAAATTTTATCTCCTGCTCTCCAACTTTGTGTGTCGGAAAATCCGATGGAAAATGTCCGATGGAGCCCACACACGGTCGGAATTTCCGACAACACGCTCCGATCGGACATTTTCCATCGGAAAATCCGACCGTGTGTACGGGGCATTAGAATGCCATTACTAGTACAAAATAAAAATAAATATACATATCCCATAGTTTTTAGACGCGATAACTTTTGTGAAAACCAATCAATATACGCTTATTGGGATATTGTTTGATTTATTTTTTTATTATTATTATTTTTTTTTTACCAAAAACATGTAGCAGAATACATCTTGGCCTAAAATGAGGAATACATTTCAATTTTTTTTATAGGATATGTTTTATAGCAGAAAGTAAAAAAAAAAAAAAAATGTGTTATTTTTATCAAAATTGTCGCTCTTTTTTTGTTTGTAGCGCAAAGTAAAAAAAAGCCAAGGGTGATCAAATACCAAAAGAAAGCTCTATTTGTGGGGGAAAAAAAAAAGGGACATAAATTTATATTTGGGTACAGCGTGGCATGACCGCGCAATTGCCAATTAAAGTAACGCAGTACCGTATAGCAAATATAGAGCCCCTGTCAATTTTTATTGCTGTCTGTGCCCTCATTAAGGTGACCCTCCCCCTCTCTATTTGTCCTGTTTACTATAATCATTGAAAGTGAAAGTAAAAGAAAAACCCAAATTTTGGGTTGTCCCCAGAAAAGTAAAAGAGGGGAGATATTCAAATAGGGACACTAATTCTGATGAGCTGGGGGGGGGGGGGGGGGGAGGGGTCCCCAAGAAATTCCTGTAATTTGGAGGGATTTCCTCTCACTTCCTGGTTGGCTATGGGACAGGAAGTGAAGGGAAATCGAGATGGCGAAAAAAAAAAAAAAATCGGTCAGGGGTTATAACCTTTCCCTTGCTCTATCCAAAATGAAAAAAAAAAAAGTTTTTCCCATAATTCTACTTTAAATTATTGGAGAAATTTTATTTTATTGGATATGTTTAATAGCGAAAATTAGAAAATATATTTTTTTTTCCAACATTTTCAGTCTTTGTTTCATTTATATAATAAAAAAAAAAAAAAAAAACCCCAGAGGTGATCAAATGCCAACAAAAGAAAGTTATAAAAAAAAGTGATTAAAAATGTTGTTTGGGTACAGCGTTGCATGACCGCGCAATTGTCCTTCAAAGTGTGAGAGCGCTGAAAGCTGAAAATTGGCCTGGGCAGGAAGGGGGTGAAAGTGCCCAGTGGGCAAGTGTTTAAAACCGGTTCAATACCGGGCATTTTCACCCCCTTCCTTCCCAGACCAATTTTTAGTTTTCAGCGCTGTCGCAGTTTAGAATGACAATTGAGGGTCGTGCGACGCTGTACCCAAACAAAATTGACGTCCTTTTCTTCCCACAAATAGAGCTTTCTTTTGGTGGTATTTGATCGCCTCTGCGGTTTTTATTTTTTGCGCTATAAACAAAAGAAGAGCGACAATTTTGAAAAAAACACAATATTTTTTACTTTTTGCTATAATAAATATCCAATTTTTTTTTTTTTTTTTAACAAATTTTTTCCTCAGTTTAGGCCGATATGTATTCTTCTACATATTTTTGGTAAAAAAAATCGCAATAAGCGTATATTGATTGGTTTGCGCAAAAGTTATAGCGTCTACAAAATACGGGATAGATTTATGGCATTTTAAAAAAAAAATTATTTATTTATTATTTTTACTAGTAATAGCGGAGATCGCGATTTTTTTTCGTGACTGCGACATTATGGCGGACACATCGGACACGTTTGACACATTTTTGGGACCATTCACATTTATACAGCGATCAATGCTATAAAATTGCATTGATTACTGTGTAAATGTGACTGGCAGTGAAGGGGTCAACCACTAGGGGGACACAAGGGGTTAAATATGTTTCCTAGGGGAATGATTGTAACTGTAGGGGGCGGGGACGTACAAGGGGAGGAGACCGATCGGTTTTCCCCTGTACTGGGAACACAGATCGCTCTCCTCTGAGCTGACAGGACGTGGATCTGTGTGTTTACACACACAGATCCACGGTCCGGCCCGGTTAACGGGCAATCGCGGGTGCCGGGCACACGCACCGGGCCCCGAGCAACGCGGCGGGCGCACGCGCGCCCCCTAGACGGCCGGGAATCCCAGGCCGTTATATGACGTCCACCCAGGATGGGAGATCCCATCTGTGGACGTCATATTACTATGGCCGGGTAGGGAAGTGGTTAATATACACTTATTTAGATTTTTTTTTTTTTAACAAAGCAGAATAAATTTTGTCCTAATTTTGTCAAAAATGTAGGCCAAAATGATGTATCTTTTATTTTTTAATCTATAAACAAAAAACCCAAATTTTGAAAAAAAAAACTTTTTTTTTTACTTTCTGCTATAAAACATAGCCAATAAAAAAATCTATTTTTTTTTTTTTTTTTCAAAATTTGGGTTTTTTGTTTTATATATTGAAAAATAAAAAAAAAACAGCGGTGATCAAACACCACCAAAAGAAAGCTCTATTTGTGTGGAAAAAAAAAAGTGATATAAATTTCATTTGGGTGCAGCGTTGCATGACTGCGCAAATAGCAGCGCAGTGCTGAATAGCAAAAAATGGCCTGGGTCATCGAGGGGAGGGTAAATCTTCTGGAGCTGAAGTGGTTAATAATAATAACCTAATAACTAGGCCTTGTAATTCTTTACCGCTTCCTTCTTACTGTCCATTGAAGGTATATCAGGATATTATGGCACAGCAATGAAACAATAAAGGTAAAGGATCTTCTAAAAAATACTTTTCGGCAAACTTTACGACGTTCGCTAAAGACGAGCGAGTGCTCCTAAATTCCTAATCCTAAGTATCCTTTTAACAAGATGTCAGTTAAATAAAAGTCCTTCCACTCCATTCATAAAAAAAAAACCCTCCATTGGACGTATCCCTGGGATCTTTTATGAAGTCTGGTGTGAAGGTTTTAGTGTGAAGTTTATGAGGGAGAAATTCTTCTCGGTCTATAAACAGAAAAGCGTTCAATGACAACCTGAGCTTAAATAGAACGTACTGCTCAGGTTTAGGGCCTATTAACACGCTCTAAAAAAAAAAAAAGTCTTTGGCGTGCACCCGTCCTACACTCTGCACAAGAGAACGTCGAAGACAGAACAAAGAGAACGTGATGTCTGGGTAAAGCCTAGTACACACCACTAGTTTTTTTTTTTTCGTTCGACCCAAAAAAAAAAAAACCTGACAGCTCCGGTTGGAGCGGCTGTACTAACAATCTGATGTTAGTACAGTGCTCTATTCTAGACACTGTTCTATTGTGCCCCCCCCAGGAGAACACTCCTGTCAGCACTCTCAGCCATAGGCTGAGAACGCTGATCGGGAGCCGGTGGGCTGCTGGTTTTCCAGCATGCTCGTCCGACAGAAGCCAGCTTCTGTCGGACCGGCTGCCATACACAAGGGCAGAATGTCGGCTAGTTTTTATTGAACCCGCCAATCTCGTCTGACATTCAGCCCGTGTGTGTACTAAGGCTTAAGTAATTTCTATTCACTCACCCCCTGATGAAGTCAGGTGACCATGACGTAACACGTAGGGCATGAGTGGAGGATTACCGGGCCGAAATGTCGGCTAGTTTTTATTGAACCGGCCAATCTCGTCTGACATTCAACCAGTGTGTGTACTAAGGCTTAAGTCATTTCTATTCACTCACCCTCTGATGAAGTCAGGTGACCGTGACGTAACACGTAGGGCGTGAGTGGAGGAGTACAGGGCCGAAATGTCAGCTAGTTTTTATTGAACCGGCCAATCTCGGCTGACATTTAGCCCCTGTGTATACTAAGGCTTAAGTCATTTATATACACTCACACCCTGATAAAGTCACGTAACCGTGACGTAACACGTAGGGCATGAGTGGAGGAGTACCGGAAGTGACATCGCACAGGAACGAGTTCGGCACTTGTGATTTTTTGCCGGTTATCGGCTTTTAAATGTGAGTTCATGCTGTTTTGGTTCTAATAAATGCTTTTAAGACGTTAATACACGACGAGAGTGTTCCTCTTTCTTCACCTACATTCACCCACTGGAGAGGATCGCCCTGTAGGAAATCCAGCACAGTTACAACCATATGCAGAGTATTGGAAACATCTAAAAAGAGGACCCCTAGAGGCAAGTCCATGCCAATACACCATCTCTGAGGGATACGATTCTATGCTGATTTAAAGTATATATAAGGTGAGAGGCCCCGCAGCACAGAGGGGACACATGAAGAAAGGGACATAGTCACCACATGATATGGATATTCACATCGTGGTGAAGGGATAGATCACGCTCACTCACCCAGACCATTGAGGACGATTCCTAGAAGAAATTACATTTTGTTTCCCTCATATTTGGATGTATATATATATATACATAATAGGCATCTAGATTTGGTGAAGACGACTTGCTGAAGTTCGAACCGAGCATCAGAATGGGGAAGAAAAGGGGATCTCGGTGACTTTGAACGTGGCGTGGTTGTTGGTGGCAGACGGGGCCGGTCTGAGTATTTCTGGGATTTTCACATACAACCATCTCTCAGGGTTTACAGAGAATGGTGGGAAAAAGAGAAAATATCCAGTGAGCGGCAGTTGTGTGGAGGAAAATGCCTTGTTGAGGTCAGAGGAGAATGGGTAGACGATGATAGAAAGACAACAGTAACTCAGATGACCCCTCGTTACACCCAAGGTATGCAGAATACCACCTCTGAACACACAACATATCCAACCTTGAAGCAGATGGGCTACAGCAGCAGAAGACCACACCGGGTGCCACTCCTGTCAGCTAAGATCAGGAAACTGAGGCTACAATTGGCACAGGATCACCAAAATTGGACAATAGAAGATTGGAAAAACGTTGTCTGGTCTGATGAGTCTGGATTTCAGCTCCGACATTCAGATGGTGGGGTCAGAAGTTGGCGCATGGATCCATCCTGCCTTGTATCACCGGTTCAGGCTGGTGGTGGGGGTGTAATGGTGTGGGGGATGGGATATCACCGGTTCAGGCTGGTGGTGGGGGTGTAATGGTGTGGGGGATGGGATATCACCGGTTCAGGCTGGTGGTGGGGGTGTAATGGTGTGGGGGATGGGCTATCACTGGTTCAGGCTGGTGGTGGGGGTGTAATGGTGTGGGGGATGGGATATCACCGGTTCAGGCTGGTGGTGGGGGTGTAATGGTGTGGGGGATGGGGTATCACCGGTTCAGGCTGGTGGTGGGGGTGTAATGGTGTGGGGGATGGGATATCACCGGTTCAGGCTGGTGGTGGGGGTGTAATGGTGTGGGGGATGGGGTATCACCGGTTCAGGCTGGTGGTGGGGGTGTAATGGTGTGGGGGATGGGGTATCACCGGTTCAGGCTGGTGGTGGGGGTGTAATGGTGTGGGGGATGGGATATCACCGGTTCAGGCTGGTGGTGGGGGTGTAATGGTGTGGGGGATGGGGTATCACCGGTTTAGGCTGGTGGTGGGGGTGTAATGGTGTGGGGGGATGGGGTATCACCGGTTCAGGCTGGTGGTGGGGGTGTAATGGTGTGGGGGATGGGGTATCACCGGTTCAGGCTGGTGGTGGGGGTGTAATGGTGTGGGGGATGGGGTATCACCGGTTCAGGCTGGTGGTGGGGGTGTAATGGTGGGGGGGATATTTTCTTGGCACACTTTGGGCCCCTTAGTACCAATTGATCATGGTTTAATCACCACAACCTACCTGAGTATTGTTGCTGACCATGTCCATCCCTTTATGACTACAGTGTCCCCATCTTCTGATGGCTCCTTCCAGCAGGATAATGCACCATGTCACAAAGCTTCAATCATCTCACCACTGGACAATGAGGTCCCTGTCCTCCAATGGCCTCCACACTCACCACATCTCATCCAATAGAGCACCTTGGGCATGTGGAGGCCATTGAAGTCTCTGAGGAATGTTTCCAACACCTTGTTGGATCTATGCCAGGAAGATTTAAGGCAGTTCTAAAGGCAAAAGGGTGTCCAACCCAGTACTAGCAAGGGGGACCTTATAAAGAGGCCGGTGAGTGTATTTCGGATGCTCATTGACTTGTCTCGGTTGTTCTTTGTTCCGATGAGGAATGTCAGCAAAAGCTGGTCAACTTCGGTTTCAATAGGTTGTATTGAGTTTTTCCCAATACAAAGAAAGAAAATGGTACACCCTTGAATTGCGAAATGACTACATTCTGCAGAAAAGACATTATATTCATGAGGCATGTAACCTGATTGGTTGTTTCTGTGGTTGTAATAAGTAATTGTACTACAATGAGGGATGGTGAAGTTCTTGGATGGGACATCATAATTACGTACCTTGTAGTGGAGCCTGAGCGATGTGGATGGCCTCTCCTACAGCTTTTGCTCAGCCCCCTTGTAGAGCAAACAAGTGGCATGGGAGCATTGAAGGGCATTATTGCCTGCTAGTTCCTGTTCACAGGTGGGATAAGTAGATCCTCTGGATGGCAGCAGAGTCAGGCCAGACAGTGGGCATGGGCAGGTGAAGACAGGCTGGGCAACAGGCAGATGGTCAGCAGAGACTGGTTGGTTAGCAGGTAGATGGTCAGAGAAAACTGGTCATTGGGAAAACGGTCAGCAGAGACTGGCTGGTCAGTGGGCCGACGATCAGCGCAAACTGGTTGGTGTGTGGACAGACGATCGGCAGAGACTGCTTGGTCAGCGGGCAGATGATCAGCAGAGACTGGCTGATCAGCCAGAAGATGGTCAGTGGAAACTAGTTGGTTAGCGGGCAGACAGTCAGAGGAAACTGGTCAGCAGGCAAAAGTTCAGTCCAGTCAGAGACTGGTTGGTCAGCAGACAGATGATCAGCGGAGACTGGTTGGTCAGTGGGCAGACCTGCAGAGGAAACTGGTTGGTCAGTGGGCAGAAAGTCAGCGGGCCGACGATCAGCAGAGACTGGTTAGTCTCTGGCCAGACGATCAGCGGAGACTGATTGGTCAGCGGGCAGATGATCAGCGGAGACTGGTTGATCAGCGAGAAGATGGTCAGTGGAAACTGGCTGGTCAATGGGCAGAAGATCAGAAGAAAAGGGCTGGTGAGCAGCCAAAAGGTCAGTGGAGACTAGTTGGTCAGCAGGCAGACAATCAGTGAAGACTGCTTGATCAGCGAGAAAATGGGAGACTGGTTAGTCAGCAGGCAGGAGGTCAGTGTAAACTGGTTGGTCAGCAGGCAGGGGGTCAGTGGAGACTGGTTGGTCAGCAGGCAGGGGGTCGGTGGAGACTGGTTGGTCAGCAGGCAGAAGGTCAGCAGAGACTGGTTGGTCAGCAAGAAGACAGTCAGAGGAAACTGCTTGGTCAGCAGGCAGAAGGTCAGCGGAGACTGGTTCGTCAGTGGGCAGACGATCAGCGGAGATTGGTTGATCAGCGAGAAGATGGTCAGTGGAAACTGGTTGGTCAATGGGCAGAAGATCAGAAGAAAAGGGCTGGTGAGCAGCCAAAAGGTCAGTGGAGACTAGTTGGTCAGCAGGCAGACAATCAGTGAAGACTGCTTGATCAGCGAGAAAATGGGAGACTGGTTAGTCAGCAGGCAGGAGGTCAGTGTAAACTGGTTGGTCAGCAGGCAGGGGGTCAGTGGAGACTGGTTGGTCAGCAGGCAGAAGGTCAGCAGAGACTGGTTGGTCAGCAGGCAGAAGGTCAGCAGAGACTGGTTGGTCAGCAAGAAGACAGTCAGTGGAAACTGCTTGGTCAGCAGGCAGAAGGTCAGCGGAGACTGGTTGGTCAGTGGGCAGACGATCAGCGGAGATTGGTTGGTCAGCGGACAGACGATCAGCGGAGATTGGTTGGTCAGCAGGCAGACGATCAGCAGAGACTGGTTGGTCAGCGAGAAGATGGTCTGAGGAAACTTGTTGGTCAGCAGGAAGAAGGTCAGTTGAGACTGGTTGGTCAGGAGGCAGAAGGTCAGCACAGACTGGTTGGTCATGGGCAGAAAGCTGAGACTGGTTGGTTAGTGAGAAGACGGTCAGAGAAAACTGGTTAGTCAGCGGGCAGACAGTCAACATAGTCTGGTTGGTCAGCAGGCAGAAGCTCAGCGGAGACTAGTTGATCAGAGGGCAAACGGTCAGCGGAGGCTGGTTGATCAGTGGGCAGACAGTCAATGGAGACTGGTTGGTCAGCAGACAGGTAGTTAGCAGGAACTAACTGGACCACAGGTATGTAGTCAGGATTGGCTGAGCGGTGGGCAGATGAACAGCATAGTCAGACAAGCCAGTTCAGTAACAGATGATCAGATCAGTACGGTCATGTAGGCAGAAGCCTAATCATGGATTGGGCCGAAGTCCGTAACAGGTGGACAGTTTAGAAGCTGAAGGCAGAAGCATAAATCCAAGTACAAGCCAGGATCACTGCAGGTGGAGGCCAGGAATGGTCAAGGCAAGCCAGGCTGATAACTGGTAATCTGGTACAAGTAGCAGATCTCATGGGAACGCTGTAGACAAGAAGAGAAAAAAAAGGAGAGTTTTCCGTCCCATGGGGTCGCCCATCTACTCAAACCTTCCAATTCATGAAAGATTTTGTATCCAGAGATCCCAGATCTCCCTAAAGCCCTCTGATACTTTACGGTTACATAGTTAGTCTGGTTGAAAAAAGACACAAGTCCATCTAGTTGAACCAAAAAAAAAAACATACAATCCCATATACACGATCCTACACCCACTGTTGATCCAGAGGAAGGCAAAAACCCCCAGCAGAGCATGATCCGATTTGCTATAGCAGGGGAAAAAAATTCTTCCTGCCCCCCCCCCCCCCCCCCCACCGAGAGGTAATCTGATTTTCTCTGGATCAACTTTACCTATAAATGTCAGTACCCAGTTATATTATGTTATTTAATCTATAGCCAGGAAACTTTTGGCTTTCACAAGATCCAAAGGAATGTAGGAAGACTTCCAGGATCTTGCATTGCTATGAATATGAAAGCAATCAGCTTCTTGGAACATCGAAGTGTTTCCCTGACCGGTCGGCTCAATAGTGCGTCAGATGGAGATTTGCTAAGATGAATTTGAGTGAAGAAGTGTATCAAATTGTAATTCTGGACCTTTGGGCAGGTCCACCATAAGTGGAAATCTGTGGCCTACTGTCCATAGCTTCGGGAAGCAAACTGGTGAGACCCCAAAGGCCAAAAAAGGCTATTTGTGATGGGACCGTATACCACCTTAACAGTTTTATGGATAGCCTCAATAGGCCAAACTCACTCTATAAAGGTGCCGATCTGGAGTCACACCGTAATATGATACAAACAATCCCATAACAGTTTGATGGAGTAAAATGTAAAGCTGATTACATAAACCCATGGCGATCTTTTTCAACATGTCCAGTGGATGTGCGCGCTTTTTTCTTTTAAGTTGTTTATTAACCACTTCAAGACCGTAATATGTATATACAGCATACATCGTGGTTTTAAAGTGATTTACCGGGGCCATGGCTCCAGCTGTCAGCCATAACCCCTAGTATTGTTTTGGTTTTTTTTCAGCACCCGATTCCCTTTTTGCTAAAAGCGAGCAGCCTCTGGATCGCTTTTAGAAGCATTTCTTGTGATAGTAATAAAAGTGATAAAAAAATTTTAAAAAATTAAGGGACAGTGTAAAAAGAAAACTTTTGAATAAAATAAATAATAGTAATAAAAAAAATGTCTAAAACACCCCAGTGCTGGGGCGTAGGGGCAAACGCATTCGTAGGTTGCGCACGCATATGTATATGGCGTTCGCACAACACATATGAGGTATCGCCGCAAACATCCTAGCGAGAGCAATAATTCTAGCCCCGGACCCCCTTTGTAACTCTTTGTAACCGGTAACCTGTAAAAATGTTGAACGCATCGCCTATGGAGATTTTTAATTATCATAGTTTGTTGCTGTTCCATGAGCGTGACATGTTTGGTATCTACCGTATTTATCGGCGTATAACACGCACTTTTTTCCCCTGAAAATCAGGGGGAAATTGTGGGTGCGTGTTATACGCCGATTGTGAGCTTTTCGGGCGCTCTCAGCGGCTTTTGGCTTTTCTCGGCGGCTTTGAAAATGGCGCCGCCGTTCTCAGCTGCTTTCGGCCATTCTCGGCGCCTCTTGCAGTCCCGCGGGAGCCGCCGAAAGCCGAGTGTGTCCGAGAGCTGCCGAGAATGGCCGAGAGCCGCCGAGAATGGCCGAAAGCGGCCAAGAACGGAGGCGCCATTTTCAAAGATGCAAACGACACAGGCTACAGAGGGACACTGACAAGGCTGCAATTGGGTACAAGACTACAGATGGACACTAACAAGGCTGCAATGGGGGGACAAGGCTGCAATCAGGGACAACACTACAGGTGGAGTTGTTTTTTTCCTTAAAATTCCCTCCTAAACTTGGGGTGCGTGTTATACACCGGCGCGTGTTATACGCCGATAAATACGGTATTTACTTGGTGTAACATCATCTTTTATATCTTACCAAATATTGGGTTATATATTGTGTTTGTTTGCATTAAAATTCATTAAAGTGTATCCCAAGAAAATTGTGTTTGAAAAACTGCTGCTCAAATACCGTGTGAGATAAAAAAAAAATTGCAAAAACCACCATTTTATTCTCTAGTGTCTCTGCTAAAAAAAATAATATATATATATATATATTTATGGTCGGAGCCCTATGTCCGATATGGACATAGATAACACTTAATAATAAAGATAAGACTTACCATCGGAAATAGACCTGGAAGTGTGGACTTACCATATGAAATGGACCTGAAAGTGTGCCTTGGTCTAATGGCCGGTATGCCAAAATAAGGGGGCATACCCTGGTTTTAAGAAATGATTATTCTGTAGAGAGAAATGAGATGAAATGAATGAAATGAAATGAATGCCTTGAAATGGGGATGGGAGGGTGGGTATCGCGCACAGGAAACCGACAAGCACCACAGGTGAGCGGGCTGCTTAAATACCCACCGGGCTCCTCCCATAAATTCAGGCCACCATACTGGCCTTCCTACTTATGGTCGGAGCCCTATGTCCGATATGGACATAGATAACACTTAATAATAAAGATAAGACTTACCATCGGAAATAGACCTGGAAGTGTGGACTTACCATATGAAATGGACCTGAAAGTGTGCCTTGGTCTAATGGCCGGTATGCCAAAATAAGGGGGCAAAAACATTCAGGTAGGGATATAATATATAATTGGTTTTCAGGTATTCATTGAGCCAATTTGGAGAATGCCTGTGCCATCTCCACTTGAGGATTGGGTATATACCGGGCGACGCAGGCTGATTTCCATCTGCCTAGTCTATTGATGATGTGGTCTGGAACCCCCTGGCGGGTTGCTGCGGAGGCTGCTCCGATGCGGAAGGAGTGTCCGGAGTACTGACTGGGTTTAAGGTGAAGATTGCGGAGAAGTATCCTTATGTGTTTTACAAAGTGACATGCGTTTAAGGGTTTAACTGGGAATGGTAGAAGAGGACTGGTGTCCGATTGTTCAGGCAGGAGTGAGAGGAGACGGTTAAGTACGGTGACTGGACACCAGCTGTTATTGGTTCTGTAGAGGTGAAATGTCCACTCCAGAGCCTGTTTCCTGGGTTTAAGAAACCTCGAGGTGAAGGATGAAATGGTCTTGGTGGCGAAGCAAGTGCCGTCTGCGTAATACTTGGTCTGTGGGGTGGTTATAGGTGAACCCGTAGTAAGCCAACTATATGGCTGCTTGTAGGACCGTGCTGGGCAGGAGACCGAATGGCGAAGTAGCCAGAATAGTCGACATATCCCTGAAGATGGGCCCCGTAATGGGTAAGCGCTTAGTACTAATCACTGGTTGTTGTTTCTGGATGCCCCTTAGGATGGCTCGTATAGCGTGTGATGAGAACAGTGAAGATTTTGTGGGGTCTTCCAGGGTCACGAAATGTTGTATGCCGGCTAGGTATAGCCGAATGGTATTGTAAGATAAGGTCAGCTGAGTGTGGCAGTATGAAATGCAGGCCAATACCTGTTTGACATCTATTGGTCCTTTACGGCAGGATGTGAGAAATTTATTGAACGCCTTTCAAGCTGTCTGGTAGGCTTTGAGTGTGTTATGAGAGAGTGAGTGATTGATGAGCTGCGTTGCTCCTTGTAAATGTTAAACTAGTCCAGGGTCAGTTGTGACCAGGCAGGGATAGGGGCCGACACTGGATCGGCTCCGGGAACCTGTTTGGAAAGGAGGTGTAGTTAGAACGTGACAGTGCGTCAGCAGCTAATTGTGTCTGCCTGGAATAAATGCACAGTGTATGTTAAACTGATGCTGTAAGAACAGTTGTACCAATCTGCGCAGGAAGGACATGACTGCTGGGGAATTGGACCTGCCTTTGTTGATGTCTGCCGTGGCCTGATTGTCGGTGGTGAAGATTACGGTTTGCCCTGTCCAATGGTGACCCCAGAGTTGTGCAGCTGCCACCATGGGGTAGAGTTCGAGGAGGGAAGATGTTTTGAATAAGCCGGGTATCAACAGTATCTGTTGAGGCCAGGGTCCTGAAAACCAATGATGGCCAAAAATTGCAGCGAAACCTGTGGTGGCTGCAGCGTCTGTCACCACCTGGGGTGACAGGGCTGAAACCATGGGTATAATTAGGGATATGCCATTCCGGGAGGACGGAATTCGTCCCACATAGATAGGTCCGCTATTGCTGCGGAGTCTAGATTTAAGATCTGACCGGGGTCTTGTGTTTCTGGCAGGAATCTCAGCAGGCGTGACACGAAGGTGCGGCCTTGTGGAATAATTCGTATGGCGAAATTCAGCATTGCCAGGAGAGATTGCAACTGCTTCTTGGTACACCCCTTGGTGTGGGTGAATTTGTGAAGGACCGCCTTAATGCGGGTTAGTTTGTCGAGGGGGAGACTGGCTTGCATAGCGCAGGTGTCTAAGTTGGCCCCCGAGAAAGGTGATGTTATGTGCTGGCCTTCTACTTTGTGCTTGGTGATGGGAAGATTGGGTTTTCCGAATATCGCTCTGAGTTTGTCGAGGTCTCCTGGGGGCTTGCTGGGAGGTTCCATTAGTAGGAAGTCGTCCAGGTAATGGATGACTTTTGTCACTGAGCCTTGTGTAACAGTATCCAAGCAAGAGACTGAGCGAATGTGTCGAAGAGCCAAGGGCTGCTCTTCGAACCGAACGTCAGTTTTGTGGCCAAATAATATGCCTCCTTCCACTTGATGCCATGCCAGCACCAAAGGGATGGATGGATAGGCAGGAGCTTAAAGGCATCCAAGATGTCGGTTTTGGAAAGCCAGGCACCTGTACCTGCTTTGATGACTGCTTGTATCGGCATGTCTATGGAGGAATATTTTAGGGAGAATTCTTCGGAGAGAATCAGGGAATTGAGACTGGGGATGTGGGAAGAATGAGGCGCAGACAGGCGGTACCCCAAACGTAATTTATTTGTGAATTTGCCCTTGACGAGCCCCAAATAGGGCTGACTCTCCAAGTGCTGAAAGGGGGCTGAGTGAAAGGCCTATAACGTACTCTCGGTCTAGTTCTGTTTGTAAGAGCCGATCTATGGTTTGTTCGTCGATGGCTGCTGAACGAATATTCCCACATTCGTACGTACTGTGAGGTAGTGAAATGAGGCCTGTGTGAAAGCCGACAGAGGGGCCGTGAAGTCTTCGCTGCCGGCCTGTGACATGATTTGATCTGATGAGAATATCCTGTTTTTGAGCTCGTATATTTTTTTTTTTTTTTTTTTTTTGTGAGAACGAAATGATTCGAAATGTTTGCCTTGATGTTTGAAATGACTGAACTGCATGACAAAGGTCCGGCCTGGCCGTGTCGTGACTGATGCGACCGTGAACCGGGCCCTGGAGCATGCACTGAAACGAGGCAACAGAAGAAACATTGGTGCACACCGGGACGGATCGGTGCTTGTTTGATGCATCTGGATTCGAATCGGAGCGCAGCATGAAATGAAATGAGAGAAATGTTTACCTTGACCGAGGCTTGAATTGGTTGTGCCGTGTTTTGCGACTGGCAACCGACCGAGCTCTGGTATAGGTATGGATTTTTTTTTTTTTTTTTTTTTTGAGGAAAATGAAAAGGTGACAATTCGTGAAGGGATTGCTAAGTAACTTGAAGCAATGATTTGTATGATGCTTGCAATCTTGTGACAATGAAATGATTCGAAATGTTTGCTTTGATTGTGAAATGAATGAACTGCATGACAGAGGTGCGGCCTGGACGTGTCACGATTTGTTCGACCGTGAACCGGGCTCTGGAGCATGTATTGAAATGGGGCAACTGAAAATATTGGTGCTCCTGGGACGAATCGGTGCTTGTTTGATGC
Organism: Aquarana catesbeiana; assembly: GCF_042186555.1. Classification (NCBI taxonomy): domain Eukaryota; kingdom Metazoa; phylum Chordata; class Amphibia; order Anura; family Ranidae; genus Aquarana; species Aquarana catesbeiana. The sequence continues at coordinate 6,678,530 of NC_133331.1, forward strand.
ATCTGGATTCGAATAGGAGTGCAGTATTAAATGACATGAGAGAAATTATTGTTTTGACCGCGGCTCGAATTGGTTGTGCCGTGTTAGCGACTGGCAACTAACCGAGCTCTGGTATAGGTATGAAATGCGATCGGAACCAGTGATGCATGCCGTGACGAATCGGTGCACCTCAGATGCGACTGGTTTCGAAACGGTGATGCGTTGTGGGAGTGAAATGGTAGAAATTGCATGACAGAGATATGGGTCAATCCCCCGATGTCTGCGATTAGCTATGATCTGGACTCTGGAGCATGTGTCAGAAATGTGGCCAATCCTGGGCACGCCGAGACGAATCGGTGCATTTTCATGCGACTGATTTCATGTCGGAATGTGACACGTGGAAATGAAATGATAACCATGACAGAGGTACAAATGACTGATAACGTAACTCTGGAGCATGTATAGAAATGAGGCCAGTCCTGGGGCACGCCGAGACGAATCGGTGCATTTTCATGCGACTGATTTCATGTCGGAATGTGACACGTGGAAATGAAATGATAACCATGACAGAGGTACAAATGACTGATAACGTAACTCTGGAGCATGTATAGAAATGAGGCCAGTCCTGGGGCACGCCGAGACGAATCGGTGCATTTCATGCGACTGAATTCATGTCGGAACGTGATACGTGGAAATGAAATGATAACCATGACAGAGGTACGAATGACTGATAAAACGTAACTCTGGAGCATGTATAGAAATGAGGCCAGTCCTGGGGCACGCCGAGACGAATCGGTGCATTTCATGCGACTGAATTCATGTCGGAACGTGATACGTGGAAATGAAATGATAACCATGACAGAGGTACGAATGACTGATAAAACGTAACTCTGGAGCATGTATAGAAATGAGGCCAGTCCTGGGGCACGCCGAGACGAATCGGTGCATTTCATGCGACTGAATTCATGTCGGAACGTGATACATGGAAATGAAATGATAACCATGACAGAGGTACGAATGACTGATAAAACGTAACTCTGGAGCATGTATAGAAATGAGGCCAATCCTGGGGCACGCCGAGACGAATCGGTGCATTTCATGCGACTGAATTCATGTCGGAACGTGATACGTGGAAATGAAATGATAACCATGACAGAGGTACGAATGACTGATAAAACGTAACTCTGGAGCATGTATAGAAATGAGGCCAATCCTGGGGCACGCCGAGACGAATCGGTGCATTTTTCATGCGACTGAATTCATGTCGGGACGTGATACATGGAAATGAAATGATAACCATGACAGAGGTACGAATGACTGATAAAACGTAACTCTGGAGCATGTATAGAAATGAGGCCAATCCTGGGGCACGCCGAGATGAATCGGTGCATTTCATGCGACTGAATTCATGTCGGAACGTGATACATGGAAATGAAATGATAACCATGACAGAGGTACGAATGACTGATAAAACGTAACTCTGGAGCATGTATAGAAATGAGGCCAATCCTGGGGCACGCCGAGACGAATCGGTGCATTTTTCATGCGACTGAATTCATGTCGGGACGTGATACATGGAAATGAAATGATAACCATGACAGAGGTACAATTGACTGACAATAACGTAACTCTGGAGCATGTATAGAAATGAGGCCGTAATAACTGGGGCACACCGGAACGAATCGGCGCATCTTTGGTGCGACTGGATTCGAATCGGAGCGCGGTAGGTGACTGAAATGAGAAATGATTTGAAAATGTCAGAAATGAGTTCAGAAATGTTTTCAGAAATGAGAAATGATTTGAAATGTCCGAAATGAGTTTAGAAATGTCTCAGAAAATGAGAAATGATTGGTATCGAACTAACTTGATTTGATCTTTTACAAAATTGCGACTGGCTATGGCTGTCTACTGATACCGACATGCTAGAAATGAAGCGACGTCAGCGTCGCTGTGCTATCGAATTTGTAACATATCGAAAGTACGAGCGATATACATTGCAGTTTGTGAAATGCGGGTGAAACGAAATTTGAACTCACGGTTTAGTGACATGATATGAAAAACGAAAAGTCCGACGGGACCCTACCTGCGACAGCCAAGCCAGACGCGTGGTACGAACGATACGGATCGGTAAACACTGACACTCTCGAGCACGAAATAGCAAATGCGGGAACTTCGCGAGACAACGATTTACGGACGTTTGGTATTCGGATAGTCGGCCTAGTGACGTAACGTATCGCGCACAGGAAACCGACAAGCACCACAGGTGAGCGGGCTGCTTAAATACCCACCGGGCTCCTCCCATAAATTCAGGCCACCATACTGGCCTTCCTACATATATATATATATATATATATATATATATATATATATATATATATATATATATATATATATACAGTATGTGTGTGTGTGTATATATGTATGTATGTGTGTATATGTGTATATATATACACAGTATCCCACAAAAGTGAGTACACCCCTCACATTTTTGTAAATATTCTATCTTACCCAGCCCAGATCCAGTGGCAACTATCAGCTAAATTTCAACCACTTCCAAGCAGCCTATGATTGCAACATTGACCAAAAGGGTGAATTCAGCCTACTCCCAACTGGTCAAAATGGTCTAAAGTGTTGGGAGGAGCTGTCACCTGGGTGGTTTTAATCCATTTAATTGTTATTGCAAGTCTTCTGTTCTGCTTGTAGGCTGCTGCATTCTATATTCTCCACTGCAGGTGGCGCTCAACCACAGTGGCAATGCAGATGGGAGAGGCAAGTAAGAGAAGCTGTGTTTCTCTATGATTTCCTCAGTCACCCAGGCAGTGATCTGATTGGCTGCACATGCTCCATGTGACCCTGGCAGCCATCTTAGGTCAAGCAGAGTCTATTTTTGGTTTGGTGCACTTTATGCAAATGGACAGGTTAGGCACAGGTGTACCCTCTCTGTCAGGGACAGTGCCAGTGCTCTGGTGGAGTAGGGAGAGAGCAGAGACCACGTCTACTATTTCAGGACGCTCCCCATTTGGTCAGACTGGCCGGGCCACACTCCACTCCTTGTGGCAGACGCTATTGGCATCCTCGAGTCTTCTGACAGCTGTCAATTCTCTGCACAGCTGTAAGTGGCAACAGACTGGTGAACCTCCCTGCCGGGCCTATTTGTGCGGTAAACCTGCTGTTTCAATACATCATACATCATTCTTTGCAAATCGGAACTGCCTACCACACCAAACTGCACCTACCCAACATGCTGCTCTCATCAGGTGTCCTACACGTTCACTGATGTCTTCCTAGGAGTACAATGGGCAATGTGCCATTAATTTCCATAGCAGACGTTGAAGCATGCACAGGACAGCTGGGGAGAAAGACTGGAACATTCGTAAGATCTGGAGCCATTTTTGAGACCTATATGGCCAGCCATAGATATTGGAAACTTGCTCCTTTAATAAAGTATGATCTCTTTTGGAAGTCTTAAATGAGTAACAATGTGATGTGGATATAATAATTATCTCACAGCCTGTCTGTACATATTGGCTCACATAATTCTGATGTTCGCTTTCTGAACACCCTAGAATTTGTTCCAGGCAGAGAGTCAGCAACTTGACATTTTCAGCCATGGCATGGATCCAAAGCACACTCCACTGCACCCAGACGGCTCCAAGCCTCGGCTCATTAGAGGGACGAAGGGCAATAATACACAACACTGGTCCTATCATTCAGACTATTACATTTATAATGCACAGCAGCATACATTTGTAGGTGACTTTACCAAGCTCAGGGCAGTAGTGATGGTATCGCCAATGACCATCTACGACAGGGGTAGGCAACCCAGGGCTCTCCAGCTGTTGCAGAACTACAAGTCCCATCATGCCTCTTCGAGTCATTATAACTGCCAGCCTTTCAGTGCCTCATGGGAAATGTAGTTCCACAACAGCTGGAGGGCCCCAGGTTGCCTCCCCCTGTTGTAGATGGTCATTGTTGATACCATCACTACTGCCCCGAGCTTGGTAAAGTCACCTACAAATGTAGGCTGGTGTGCATTATAAATGTACTGTACCAATGTACCAAACTACTGCCCTTTGCTTGCTTTTATCTGGCCCTTGGGGCACTGTTGCATCCACTGATACCAACAACGGGGCAGCATTTTCCCCTCCTCTAAAAACACAGTGAAGAGACACAATTCTTCCTAATGACACCAATGGTGGGACACCATTCCTCCCAATGACACCAACGATGGGGCCCAATAACACCAATTATGGGGCCCAATTCCTCCCACTGTCATTGACGGTGGGGTACAATTCCTCTCACTGACACCAATGATGGGGCACAATTCCTCCCAATGACACCAACAATTGGGCCCAATGACACCAAGGATGGGACACAATTCCTCCCACTGACACCAAGGATGGGACACCACTCCTTCCAATGACACCAGTGATTGGGCATGAATCCCCCCAACTAAACCAATGATGGGGTACAATTCCTCCCACTGACACCAACAATTGGGCCCAATGACACCAAGGATGGGACACAATTCCTCCCACTGACACCAGTGATGGGGCATGAATCCCCCCAACTAAACCAATGATGGGGCATGAATCCCCCCAACTAAACCAATGATGGGGTACAATTCCTCCCACTGACACCAACAATGGGACACAATTCCTCCCACTGACACCAACAATTGGGCCCAATGACACCAAGGATGGGACACAATTCCTCCCAATGGCACCAGTGATGGGGCATGAATCCTCCCAACTACACCAACAATTGGACACAATTCCTCCCACTGACACCAAAGATGGGGCGTTTTTTACTCCCAATGGCCACAGTCCAGCCCCCCTAAAGCCTAAAGAACAGTAAACTGGCCCCCTGTTTAGAAAGGTTTGGAGACCTCTGATATAGACCAAGAGAATATTTCATAAAGACTGCCATTTGTGAAGAGGGTTCTCTCTTTCTATCTAGAAAGGCAGCGCTATGGCCTGCTTTCCATTCCTCCATATTGGTCACTAAAGCCACCCATCATAGTGGTGGGCTACAGCAGAATAAAGTGAAGGTTCTGGAGTGGCCATCTCAGTCTCCTGACCTCAATATCATTGAGCCCCTCTGAGGAGATCTCAAATGTCCAGTTCATGTAAGACAGCCCAAGAATTTACAGGAACTGGAGGACTTTGTGCCAAGAGGAATGGGCAGCTTTACCATCTGAGAAGATAAAGAGACTCATCCACAAATACCACCAAAGACTTCAAGCTGTCATTGATGTTAAAGAAGGCAATACACGGTATTAAGAACTGGGGTATGTAAACTTTTGATCAGGGTCATTCGGGTAGTTTCTGTTGTGATTATGATATAAAAAGAGTAAACACAGTTGATTGATAATAAATGGCTTCAGCCAAACACTAACCATGAGTGAGAGAAAAGTTTATGTGTTATCATTCATATTCTCTGAAAAATGGCCAAGAAATCATAAATTCTGCCAGGGTATGTAAACTTATGAGAACAACTGTACCTATATAATGCTAATACATATACGGTACATTATATATTATTTAAGAGCAAATATATAATAACAAAGACCAGGGAAAATGTTTTTAAATGTTTTAAATAGATTGATGTCATATGGATATAATTTAGTAGTCGTGCAATGAGGATGTTTTTAATATAATAAAGTTTATATATTGAGCAAAAGTATATAATATGATGGTACGCAAGTTTATTTGCAAATATTTATAGTTAAAAATGAACCAAACAAGAGGAAAGAAAAAGAGAAAAAGAAGAAAAAAAATATATAAAATGAATTTATAAAAGGAAAAGGAGAAAGGTATCATAATCTTATGATTACAGAATGTGTTAAATAGAAAGTAATCAAGGTTAAGGGTATTATTATATGATATTTATGGCGTCCAAATTTCAACGAATTTTGAGTGCAATGAAAATCTTTGCATTCTATAAGCTCCTCTGAAGGGATTGGGTTTTTCTCAACAAAATGGAGTTTTTTTTTTTTGTTTTGTTTTTTCTCAAATAATTTTTTATTAAAGAATTTGCAGGTTACTTTGAATATTTTTTTTTTATTTTTTTTTATTTTTTTTATTGTAGGTCACACGTATGGGCCTTATAATCCACAAAACCCGTCACCTTGGCTTCCAGGTGCTGTCCGGATCTGCAGGCTTTCTGTTGGCTGGGTACTCAGTAGGTGAGTAAATTAAAGTCATATTAAAACTTATTTTTTGTTTTTATTTCATTTTCCTGCAGTAGAAATCCAGACCTAAATTATCCGCTGACGTATCTTTCTTTTCTTTCTTTGCCTTCCTTCTATTTTCGCTGCCCTCTCTTTTTTCTGTTGTCGGGTGTTACCATAGCTCCCAACTGTCCCTGATTTCGAGGGACTGTCCCTCATCTTGAACAATGTCCCTCTTTCCTCCTCATTTGTCCCTCATTTTTGGTCTCATCTTTATAGTTGTATATAAAATGCACTATTTATCTATCCAAAATTGTTTTACAGCGCTAAACCTTTCATTCAACTTCTGAATTTCTGCATCTGTAAATTCCAAAAGCCAATATAAAGGAATAGTGGTGGTAAAAAGAAAAAAAAAAAAAAAACACTTGTGGGTTTAACCAATAATTTTTTATATAATTCTCCTTTAAGGGGGGCGTGGCAGGGTGTGTGTCCTATGCCTATTCCTATGCCTATGCCCTATGCCTATTCCCATCTCAGAAAGTTGGGAGGTATGTATTACCTTACCCTAGCAGGGTCCAATGGTGACACATCTGCGTGTACAAGAAGAAAGTGTATTGGGCGACAGGGATCTCTTTAAACAAGTTTGGTCTGTGCTGTGCTTTTTTATAGGAGGCGTGTATGGGAGTGCTTTAAAAAAGAAAAAAAATTATATTATTTTTATTTATTTTATGTAATATTTTTTTTTCTTTCTTTCTTTAAATGTATTGCTATCACAAGGTGGTCTAACAAGCCCCCATATGTGATAGCATTGGGTCGATGACAGGTTTTCTTAATGGAGACCTCAGTTGTCTATTAGAACCCTAATGTCTCCCCTGCCCTCCACTGCAGCTAAACAAGCACAGATTGAGCTTGATTAGCTGCATCCTTAACTGCTGTAGCTGAGCAATGAGCGTTATGAACCTGGAGGTGATGTAATGCATGTTGTCTCCAGGTTCATTAGTTGCAGGAGGGATTGGGAGGTGGGGCACACCTCCTGCTCTCACTGTAGAAGCCATTTACCTTGGTTGTGGGCTCCCCAGAAGAATGGGAGAGCCCTGAAACCACCACCACCACGGGCACTGCTGATGGGGGAGGGGTGTTTGGAGTGCACATTCAGAGCCCTATAGAAGTGATCAGGTTGCTCTAGATCACTTTTATCTGAAAGCCCTTGTCAGGTCCAAAAACCGACACTGCAGCTGTGATCTTGAATCAACCTCTTGTATACCCGGCCATTTATAAGCATGCCAAGGTAGACAAGAGGTTAAAGTCAGAGCGAGGAGCTGATTGCTCTTGATGAGCCATTTTTATGTTTACAACTGCAGACTAATCCCAAAGACTAGTGTAGCAATAGACTTCCCATAGAAGGGTAGATAGGCCCCTGCGCTAAAATGAGTGTTTAGACTTTGGGAAGCTGACTTGGAAGTTCGGACTTCGAGAAGCTGACTTGGAAATTTGGGCTTTAGGAAGTTTACATTTTGGGGAGTTGACTTGGAAGTTTGGACTTCAGGTAGCTGACTAATGTTTGGCCTTCGGGAAGCTGACTTTGATGTTTGGACTTCGGGAAGCTGACTTTGATGTTTGGACTTCGGGAAGCTGACTTGGAATTTTGTACTTTGGGAAGTTGACTTGGAAATTTGGATTTCGGGAAGCTGGCTTGGAAATTTGGACTTTAGGAAGCTCACTTGAAAGTTTTGACTTTGGGAAGCTGACTTGGAAGTTTTGACTTTGGGAAGTTGACTTGGAAGTTTGGTCTTTGGGGAGTTGACTTGGAAGTTTGGTCTTTGGGGAGTTGACTTGGAAGTTTGGACTTTGGGGAGTTGACTTGGAAGTTTGTACTTTGGTGAATTGACTTGGAAGTTTTGACTTTGGGACACTTACTCGGAAGTTATTAGTTTCTACTTTTCCCCAATTTTGAACTTGAAAACAGTCATCACTCTGGTGAAAGAATTGTTCTCCTGTGGGAACGTGTCTATGTACATCAGCTGCTCTTTTCCTGTACATGACACCATATGGTGGTGTTCTCACAACGAATCATCTTTCCTTTCTTTCTATTACTCAGATAGTGACTTTGCACAAATAAACCAAAGTAAACTGTATCTGTATCTCAGGTCAGAGGTTTTGTTGCAAACGTTTGCAAATAAATGTGCAGCCACACTGCACTGATGAGGCACCTCTGCAACGTGTGGTCTTTAATTCAAAGCTATCTGAGTTCCTTGAATCCCTCATACCAGTATCTCTCGTTTTCACACAGAGAGACCTGCAAAATAACTTTGAGGTCTCAGGGAACCTCTGCTAATACTTACTACCTGTAACTTACAATATACCCCTTACATGGGTGATCTGTGAGATCCATTACAGTGACGATCAGTGAGAAGAATGTTCCTTACATTGGTGGTCAGTGAGAAGAATGTTCCTTACATTGGTGATCAGTGAGAAGAATGTTCCTTACATTGGTGGTCAGTGAGAAGAATGTTCCTTACATTGGTGGTCAGTGAGAAGAATGTTCCTTACATTGGTGATCAGTGAGAAGAATGTTCCTTACATTGGTGATCAGTGAGAAGAATGTTCCTTACATTGGTGATCAGTGAGAAGAATGTCCCTTACATTGTTGATCAGTGAGAAGAATGTTCCTTACATTGGTGATCAGTGGAGAAGAATGTTCCTTACATTGGTGATCAGTGAGAAGAATGTTCCTTACATTGGTGATCAGTGAGAAGAATGTTCCTTACATTGGTGATCACTGAGAAGAATGTTCCTTACATTGGTGATCAGTGAGAAGAATGTTCCTTACATTGGTGATCAGTGAGAAGAATGTTCCTTACATTGGTGATCAGTGAGAAGAATGTTCCTTACATTGGTGATCAGTGGGAAGAATGTTCCTTACATTGGTGATCAGTGAGAAGAATGTTCCTTACATTGGTGATCGGTGAGAAGAATGTTCCTTACATTGGTGATCAGTGAGAAGAATGTCCCTTACATTGGTGATCAGTGAGAAGAATGTTCCGTACATTGGTGATCAGTGAGAAGAATGTTCCTTACATTGGTGATCAGTGAGAAGAATGTTCCTTACATTGGTGATCAGTGAGAAGAATGTTCCTTACATTGGTGATCAGTGAGAAGAATGTTCCTTACATTGGTGATCACTGAGAAGAATGTTCCTTACATTGGTGATCAGTGAGAAGAATGTTCCTTACATTGGTGATCAGTGAGAAGAATGTTCCTTACATTGGTGATCAGTGAGAAGAATGTCCCTTACATTGGTGATCAGTGAGAAGAATGTTCCTTACATTGGTGATCAGTGGGAAGAATGTTCCTTACATTGGTGATCAGTGAGAAGAATGTTCCTTACATTGGTGATCAGTGGGAAGAATGTTCCTTACATTGGTGATCAGTGAGAAGAATGTTCCTTACATTGGTGATCAGTGAGAAAAATGTTCCTTACATTGGTGATCAGTGAGAAGAATGTTCCTTACATTGGTGATCAGTGAGAAGAATGCTCCTTACATTGGTGGTCAGTGGGAAGAATGTCCCTTACATTGGTGATCTACACTGCCTTTTATTAGTTTTTGTCATTATTGAGTGTTGTGAATTCACTTAATTGGTATTATCTGGTAACATTACCTTAAAATATTTGGAGCATGGGTCACTTATTCATTACTGTAGGTTGCGCTAATTGATTTTGTATCATAATGCGTATTATTTACTTTAATGAGCAAATCCAGTTTAAAATACAGAGAGAGGATTGGTGGAATGAGACAATGAAGGGTTTTGGTCCAGATCCGGCATGTTTCCATTGGTTGAAAGTTGCCCTCATAGATTGGTACTGACCCAACATTTTATTTATGAAGAAGAGGCAGAACCTGGATTCTGATGGCAGAAGGTTTGCACAGTGACCTACAACGTTCGGTGGTTTGGGTCGGACGATGAGCTGTAATGACGTTTTGCCCGCGGCAGTGTGGCGATGCTTTTTGCACCTGATATGATTTAGTACAGGAACCTCAACTCCGGCATGTTATTGAAATGTCAGTTGACATTCCACATCTGATCAGGCGTCTGTCTCCAAAGGGCACCGCCATGTTATATGTGGGCTCTCTTCCTTCTCAGCATAACTGTTAACATTGGGGGGGGGGGGGGGGGGCACAGACGCAGCATGGCACCCCCTGAGTCTCATTGACCTTAAAGAGGCCCTGTCACCAACTTAAACTTTCAGGTAAAAGCACAAAAAAAAAAATAAAAAAGAAAAGAAACAGGTATTTTAGTAGAACTCCACTTGCTGACCACCTAACTGTAAAGATATGTCATTATTTTGACATTAAAGACCGGGGTTGTGGCTGCAGTGAGATGCCATAATTCGTAATCCCGGTGGCGGATTCGCCGCAAGATCACTTTTAGAGAGAGATGCCGGTGGATCCTGGGCTAACGTTACCCATCAGTAGCTCCCGGGAGCCATCCGGCGTCGGCAGCGATTTTACATAGAGATAAATGATGGCTAGATGGCCACCGCTCATCTCTATGCCCTTGGAGGACCAGAGCGACGTCGATCGGGGTTAGTAAAGTCTTCTTTCTGGCAACTTAAAGAGGAACTGCAGTCTGCTCACATCATTTGTAATAAAAACATCTTTGTCATTCTGAAGCTTCCCTCCAACCACTTTGCATATTATTTTATATATACTGCGATTCTGTACAAATATGCTGCAGAAATCTCCTTCCACTGAGTCTGGCTGCAGCCATTTTAACTGTGGGCAGCTGAAGCTGCTGCCTGTTCACTTCCTGGATTTACTCAGAGGCACACCTCCAGCTCTGCAGCTCTTATTGGCCCTCTGATGGCTCATCGGTTGTTAAGGACGGCTCTACTGGCTTCCCGGCCCCCGCTTCTTAACCGCTTCAGCCCCAGAAGATTTGGCTGCAGAATGACCGGGCCCATTTTTTGCAATACAGCACTGCGTCTCTTTAACTGGCAATTGCACGGTCGTTGCACCCAAACAAAATTGACATCCTTTTTCTCCCCACAAATAGAGCTTTCTATTGGTGGTATTTGATCACCTCTGCGGTTTTTGATTTTTGCGCTATAAACAAAAAAAGAGCAACAATTTTGAAAAAAAAACAATATTTTGTACTTTTTGCTGTAATAAAAAAATATACATAAATATTTTTATATACATAAAATATAATTAAAATATATTACATTAAATATACATAAAAAAATATTACATTAAATATACATAAAATTTTTTTTTAAAAAGCTATTTTTTTCCTCAGTTTAGGCCGATATGTATTCTTCTACATATTTTTGGTAAAAAAAATCTCAATAAGCGTATATTGATTGGTTTGCGCAAAAGTTATAGCGTCTACAAAATAGAGGATAGATTTATAGCATTTATATTATTATTATTATTATTATTATTATTTTTTTTTTAATAGTGAATGTGACTGCGACATTATGGCGGACATATCGGACGATTTTGACGCGTTTTTGGGGACCATTGTCATTTATACAGCGATCAGTGCTATAAAAATGCATTGATTACTGTAAAAATGTCACTGGCAGTGAAGGGGTTAACACTAGGGGGCGATCAGGGGGTTAACTGTGTTCCCTGGGAGGTGCTTCTAACTGAAGGGGGAGGGGACTGACTAGAGCTGCACGATTCTGGCCAAAATGAAAATCACGATTTTTTTGCTTAGAATAAAAAAGATCACGATTCTCTCACAATTCCCGCTACGTAAAATCTTTCACATTATACAAAAAAAAAAAAAAAAAAAAAAATGGGCTAACTTTACTGGTTATTTTTTTTTTTTAATTCATTAAAGTAATTTTTTCCAAAAGAATTGCATTTGAAAGACCGCTGCGCAAATACAGTATGACATAAAATATTACAACAACCACCATTTTATTCTCTAGGGTGTCTACTAAAAAATATATATAATGTTTGGGGGTTCTAAGTCATTTTCTAGCATTAAAAAAAAAATGATTGAATGATGAAACTTGAAACCAACAAATGTCAGAAAAAAGGTTTAGTGTTTAAACTTTTTTCACTTACACACAAAGTCTATTCCATTGACAAATTGTTACAATGTTTATACTTAAGTTCAACTGATAACGAAATGTTGTGATTCTTGGCAGACTGCCGAGTTTTTCTCTTCCTTTCTTTTGATGGCTTCAGAAGAGCAGAGAGAATTCTTTGCATAGAAAGAATTGAGAAACACTTTAGTCAAGATCGCGATACCGATTCTTGACGAGTAATTGTGCAGCTCTAGGACTGACTAAAGGAAGTGACGGATCGTGGTTCCTAGCTAATAGGAACACACGATCTGTCACTCCTCTCAGAACAAAACACGGATTTGTGTTTATACACACACACACACTTCCGTGTTCTGTCCCTCCTGCTCGCGGTCGCTCTTGGCCGGCGGTCATCGCGACCGTCGGCCACGAGCATCGGCACCCCCTGCTGTTCAGCGGGCGCGCGCCTGCTATCCCGATCCCGCGAGCCGACGTATAGCTACGGCGGTTCGCGGGATCGCGCCAACCTGCCGCCGTATAATGACGGCGGCTGGTCGGCAAGCGGTTAATAACCACCTTACACCGCACTGGGCAAAGCTTTGCGCCTGTCCACAGAATCTCTTTCTTCCGTTCAATCCTCACCTTTAGAGTTGGAGCGAACGGTTTCGGCCCGGAGCATTGGCTGTTTGCCCCGTTCGTCGAGCACCCTGCAAATTCGGGTGTTCGATGAACGGGGCAAACAGCCAATGCTCGGCCCGAAACCGTTCGCTCCAACTCTAAAGGTGAGGATTGAACGGAAGAAAGAGACTCTGTGGACAGGTGTCTTTTATACACATAACGAGTTGTTGTTAGGAGCTTCTTACATTGACAGGACTAATCTGTGGACCACATGAGCACCTCCTGTAGCCAGTCTGTGGGGGGCAGAATTATTGTTGGTTGGTAGGGGATCAAATACTTATTTTACTCCATTTATAACATTTGTATTGTGTGTTTTTTCTGGATTTTTGGTTGATATTCTGTCTCTATCATAAAATACACCTATGATAAAAATTATAGACCCTTCATTTCTTTGTAAGTGGGCAAACGTACACAATCTGCAGGGGAGACAATTATTATTTTCCCCCACTGTATGAATATTTATATTTCCTTCAGCCAATCCAGTAGGAGGTTTATACCACTGGTGCATGCTGGGAGGGGATATAAATATTGGGGAAAGGCCATGTCTTCACTCTCTTCCCCCTGGGATGAGGCTTAGGGAGGTGCTGCTGGATGGAGCTCTGCTGTCAGGCCCAATAGCCTGTTTTGGGGCCCTAATGTGTGCTGAAGTGGTCCTGAAGCTGTCCTGCCTGGTCTGGAGGAAGCTGCGGCCAATGAGGAGGCCCCTTGCTGGAGAGAGCCGGGAAGAAGGCTGATCTCTCAGAAGGGCCTTGTCACGTACCTGGTAGGAGTCTGAAATGATGAGGTCGGCCTCTCTTGTATCTCCAACCCAAGCCCCACTGGAGGTGGAACCAGATGGTGGCAAGGATCAGGAGGAACACGAGTGCCTGTGAATGCTGCGTGCAGAACTTGCAGGAGGTGTTGCAGACTTGGAAGTGCAGGCAGGGTTTCCGGTGAAGAACTGGGACCAGGAAAGCTGAGAGGATGGACGGCCAGCAGAGGTCCTCGGAAACAGCGTGGAGCCAAGCAGGAGACAGGAGTGAGGTCATCAGGAAAGCCGGGTTCAGCAATGGGGCAGGCAGCGAGGTACCAAGGCATAAACAGGAGCAGGGTCAAACTGGAAGCCAGAATCTGGAATCGGTAATCAGAGTCCAGAAGCAGGGTCAGGAAAGCCAGGGTTCAGCAACAGGATATCAAGTCAGACAAGCAGGGTTCAGAATCTCAGGACACAGCTGAAGATCACTCAGCACTTTTCAGAAGTCAGGGCAACCCTTAAATAGGCCGTCTGGCGCCAATTGTGGCCAGAGGTGTGCTCCTGCGCGTGCACGGGCATGCGCATTGGTGCGTGAGGAAATCTACCGATGCCTGTGAATGCGCGCACGTGTGTGCGCGCCGGACGCATTCTGACAGTTCTCTTACAGGCCTGGTGACTCACTTGGAGGACGCACTGGAATTTTTGGGAACGAGCTTACGGTGTTCCCAGGTCGGCTTAAAGGTTCTGACACTGTAAAGCTGGACATTGATCTGGATCTGTAAGTGATCTGCTACGGTGACCAGGCCGGGACAAGGGGTGGGCAGGAGGGTAGGTTTGCCACCTCATCCCTTTAAAACCGAACACATAATAATCACACGGGTTCTGTGGCTGATTAAGGTGGTAATTAAACTCAGTTGGGGTCTTATCTGCATTAAATTAGCCTCAGAACCCGTGCAATTCAGATGTGTTCGGGTTTAAAGGGATGAGGTGGCAACCCTACAGGAGGGGGCAGTTTCCCTGTGCGCATTAAAGCAAAAGGGGGAAAAAATGGATGCAGGGTGGTACACCCATTCTATGGCAGGTATTAATAATGGGGCGCCATTCTGGATCCTTGCCCTGGGAGCTGGACAACCCTGTCCCGGTACTGTTTGGGACCCCTAGCCCTCATCTCCTTAACCTTTCTTCAATAGAACCGTTCTTCAAAATTGATTGGCACCCAGTGTTAATTTCATAGACTAAAACATTGTAGTCGACTAAATGAATACTATTTTAGTCGACTAAAATACGACTAAAACAATTGAGATGACTAAAATATGACTAAAACTAAAATGGCATTTTAGTCAAAAGACTTATGCCCCGTACACACGGTCGGATTTTCCGACGGAAAATGTGTGATAGGACCTTGTTGTCGGAAATTCCGACCGTGTGTGGGCTCCATCACACATTTTCCATCGGATTTTCCGACACACAAAGTTTGAGAGCAGGATATAAAATTTTCCGACAACAAAATCCGTTGTCGGAAATTCCGATCGTGTGTACATAAATCCGACGGACAAAGTGCCACGCATATGCTCAGAATAAATAAAGAGATGAAAGCTATTGGCCACTGCCCCGTTTATAGTCCTGACGTACGTGTTTTACGTCACCGCGTTCAGAACGATCGGATTTTCCGACAACTTTGTGTGACCGTGTGTATGCAAGACAAGTTTGAGCCAACATCCGTCGGGAAAAATCCTAGGATTTTGTTGTCGGAATGTCCGATCAATGTCCGATCGTGTGTACGGGGCATAAGACTAAAACTAAATAGAAATTTGACTTCAAAATTGACACTGGTCTGTAGTGCATGTTCATAACTCAATACCATAAATAATAACATATGAGATTTTTCACTCCAGCCGTATATAATGAGTTTGGAAATTGTAGAGAAATGTTTAACTAAGACCCCTTTCACACTGGAGGCTTTTTTCAGGCGCTACAGCGCTAAAAATAGCGCCTGAAAAAAGCCTCAGCTGCAAACCCAGTGTGAAAGCCCCGAGCGCTTTCACGCTGGGGCGCTGCGCTGGCAGGGCGTCACAAAAAAGTCCTGCCAGCAGCTTCTTTGCAGCGGTGGAGGAGTGGTGAATACACCGCTCCTCCACCGCTCCTGCCCATTGAAAACAATAGGGCAGCGCGCCATACCACCGACAAAGCGCCACTGCGGGGGTGTTTTACGGGCGGATTTAACCCCTTTTCGGCCGCAAGCGGGGGTTAAAACCGCCCCGCTAGCGGCCGGATAGCGCTGCTAAAACGACGGTAAAGCGGCGCTAAAAATAGCCCTGCTTTACCGCTGACGCCGGTGGCGGCTCAGTGTGAAAGGGGTCTAATGCATTACGAATTAATTACACCCATTAGATTTTAGACGACTAAAATGAGTTTTAGTTGACTAAAATGTACTGGAGATTTAGTCGACTAAATACGACTAAAACTTAAACAATTGCAGAAGACTAAAATGGGATTAAAACTAAAATGCTATTTTAATCCTAATGTCGCGTACACACGATCGGAAAGACCGATGAGAGCTTTTGGTTGGAAAATGCGACCGTGTGTGTATGCCCCATCGGACTTTTGCTGGCCGAATTCCAGCCAGCAAAATTCTATTTTTAGGTCAGAAAAAGTTCCTATCCGAAAATGCGATCGTCTGTATGCAATTCCGACACTCAAAATTCCTACGCATGCTCGGAAACAATTTGACGCATGCTCGGAAGCATTGAACTTCATTTTCTCGGCGCGTCGTAGTGTTGTACGTCGCCGCGTTCTTGACGGTCGAAAGTTCAGCGAACTTTTATGTGACCGTGTGTATGCAAGGCAAGCTTGAGCGGAATCCCGTCGGAAAAGCCGTCATATCTTTTTCCGACCAAAATCCCGATCGTGTGTACGCGGCATAAGACTAATGCCGCGTAGACACGGTCGGACTGAGCTCGTTGTCGGAAAGTCCGACCGTGTGTACGCTCCATCGAACATTTGCTGTCGGGACTTTCCGCCAACAAATATTTGAGAGCAGGTTCTCAAATTTTCCTCCAACGGGGCTTTGTTGTCGGAAAGTCCGATCGTGTGTACGCAAGTCCGTCGCACAAAATTCCACGCATGCTCGGAATCAAGCAGAAGGAGCCGCACTGTCTATTGAACTTCATTTTTCTCGTACGTCTTGTACGTCACCGCGTTCCTACGTTCGGAATTGTTGGCCAACATTTGCGTGACCGTGTGTATGCAAAACAAGCTTGAGCCAACAACCTTTGAACAAAAATCCACGGTTTTGTTGGCGGGAAGTCCGATTGTGTGTACGCGGCATTACACTATAACTAAATCAGAATTTGCCGCCAAAATGAACAAGGTTGGCCCCCAATATCTTTTCTTTGCCCCTCGTTTTAGCCATGGACTGAGCCCCGTGGTGAAATACTAGCTCGCTTCTGCCTCTGGAGGTGCTACCCTTATAAAAAGATTGCTATTGAAATGAATGGCAAAAAAATACTTTTTTAGTGTCTGCACTTAAAAGCAACGAAGTTTGCTGATCTGCAAGTACGTTTCTTTTTTAAGGCCAGAAATCTTTTTTCCGAAACCAATGACGACTTCCAAACCCACAACACGGAATCAAGGCATTTGTGACTTGTGCTTTTCATTCCAGAACATATTGTCCGGTCTTTGCACTGGAGGATACGAAGCGTTGTTGAGTGCCGGTGGGATACAAAGAGAGGAAAGTCACTTTCCATAAATCTAGAAGCAAAGACGTGAATTTCCGAGGGGGGGGGATAAGGTAGATCTCGGCTGGAAAAGCTTTTAAAGCTTCTCATTTGAAAATCCCCGAACACCTGAATCACGTGACTCTAACGCGGCTGAAAATAGAAGGACTCGATGTTCTCTGAAGGGCCTCGGGGACATTGTGACCATTATGAAAACGGCATTGTATACCCGGGTCCTACGTCTCTCTCCAACTCAAGCCAACTGATCTGCGTGGATTCCAGGAGACACAATATCAGGCGGGAGCGTGTTGGCACGCTATGTGTACGGAATGGAATCTGTGTAGTCATCCCCTATGAAATCCGGGGTCACCTCTGTACTGTCAGGAGTGCCATGAACAGCCTGCTAAGAGCTGGTCGTGTATAGTAGAGGTCCCTGTGGCTTGGTAGTATATCCACCAAAAGAGAGAGATCTCAACTTTAGATCTAGTAATTACAGTGGGGGAAATAATGATTGGATCTCCTGCAGAGTTTGCCCACTTACAAAGAAATGAAGGGTCTATAGTTTGTATCATAGATGTATTTTATATGATAGAGACAGAATATCAACCAAAAATCCAGAAAAATCACATGATACAAATGTTATGAATGGAGGTCAGTGAGTAAAATAAGTATTTGATCCCCCACCAACCAACAATAATTCTGCCCCCCCACAGACTGGCTCCAGTAGGTGCTCATGTGGTACACAGATTAGTCCTGTCAATGTAAGAAGGTTCTCCTAACGACAACTCGTTATGTGTATAAAAGACACCTGTCCTCAGAATCTCTTTCTTCCATTCAATCCTCACCATCATGGGGAAGACCAAAGAGCTGTCAGAGGACGTCAGAGAGAAGATTGTAGACCTGCACAAGGCTGGAATGGGCTACAAGACCATCAGCAAGAAGCTTGGTGAGAAGGAGACAACTGTTGGAGCGATTATTCGCAAAGGGAAGAAATACAAAATAACCATCAATCGTCCTCGGTCTGGAGCTCCATGCAAGATTTCTCCTCATGGGGTGAGGATGGTCATGAGAAAAGTGAGGGATCAGCCCAGAACTACACGGGAGGAGCTTGTGAATGATCTCAAGGCAGTTGGGACCACAGTCACCAAACAAACCATCGGTGACACAATACACCGCCATGGATTGAAATCCTGCAGTGTCTGCAAGGTCCCCCTCCTCAGGAAGACACATGTACAGGAACGTCTGAAGTCTTCCAATGAACATCTAAATAATTCAGAGAAGGATTGGGGGAAAGTGCTGTGGTCAGATGAGACCAAAATTGAGCTCTTTGGCATTAACTCAACGCGTCGTATTTGGAGGAAGAAAAATGCTGACTATGTCCCTAAGAACACCATCCCTACAGTCACACACGGAGGTGGAAACATGATGATTTTGGGCTGTTTCTCTGATAAAGGTACAGGCCGACTTTGCCGCATTGAGAGGCCAATGGACGGGGCCATGTATTGTAAAATCTTGGGTGAGAACCTTCTTCCCTCAGACAGTGAAACACTGAAGATGGGTCATGGATGGGTCTTCCAGCATGACAATGACCCAAAACATACCACCAAGGCAACAACAAAGGAGTGGCTCAAGAAGAAGCATGTTAAGGTCACGGAGTGGCCTAGCCAGTCTCCAGACCTTAATCCTATAGAACATTTATGGAGGGAGCTGAAACTTTGAGTTGCCAAGTGACAGCCAAGAAACCTTAAGGATTTAGAGAAGATCTGTAGAGAAGAGTGGACCAAAATCCCTCCTGAGATGTGTGCAAACCTGGTCACCAACTACAAGAAACGTCTGACCTCTGTGATCACCAACAAGGGTTTCTCCACTAAGTACTAAGTCATGTTTTGCTTGGGGATCAAATACTTATTTTACTCACTGAACTGCAACTCCATTTGTAACATTTGTATCATGTGTGATTTTTCTGGATTTTTGGTTGATATTCTGTCTCTATCATATAAAATAAACCTATGATAAAAATTACAGACCCTTCATTTCTTTGTAAGTGGGCAAACTTACACAATCTGCAGGGGGTCAGATCATTATTTCCCCCCCACTGTATTACCGGGGGATTCTCTGAACCCAGAAATTTATCTCAAGAGTTCCTTTATGGTAGAAAAAAAAAAGGTTGCGAGAGGCTGGGTTAGCCCATGTGGCCCCCATTTGTCATGCACTGTATTTCAGAAACTGCGTTGTACAGGAGGAACATGCTTTCCTTTAACCACTTAAAGACCGGGCATTTTCTGGCACTTTTTGTTCACATGTAAAAATCAGTTTGTTTTTTTTGCTAGAAAATTACTTATAATCCCCAAACATTCTATATTTTTTTTTTTTAAAGGCAGAGGTCCTAGAGAATAATATGGTGGGTTTTGCAATTTTTTATGTCACACGGTATTTGCGCAATGGATTTTAAACACAATTTTTGGGAAAAAAATACATTTTTTGAAATATGAATGCATTACACTATGCCCCAAGCTTAATCATGGGGAGCTAAGCGTGGGGGTGGAGTAAAACACACCGGTGGGCGTGTCCTGGCTGGAGCCTGGGCTGAGGCTCTTACACTTTCTTACCTGGGCTTTGCAGAGATGTGCGCCTCATATGAACATTTGACACAGTTCCCCATAAACGTTTTCTGTACAAAATAAGGCCCGTTGGCATGGACCATAGGGTGAGTACATGGATTGAAAACTGGCTACAAGGGCGAGTTCAGAGGGTGGTGATAAATGGGGAGTACTCAGAATGGTCAGAGGTGGGTAGTGGGGTTCCCCAGGGTTCTGTGCTGGGACCAATCCTATTTAATTTGTTTACAAACGACCTGGAGGATGGGATAAACAGTTCAATCTCTGTATTTGCAGACGATACTAAGCTAAGCAGGGCAATAACTTCTCCGCAGGATGTGTAAACCTTGCAAAAAGATCTGAACAAATTAATGGGGTGGGCGACTACATGGCAAATGAGGTTCAATGTAGAAAAATGTAAAATAATGCATTTGGGTGGCAAAAATATGAATGCAATCTATACACTGGGGGGAGAACCTCTGGGGGAATCTAGGATGGAAAAGGACCTGGGGGTCCTAGTAGATGATAGGCTCAGCAATGGCATGCAATGCCAAGCTGCTGCTAACAAAGCAAACAGAATATTGGCATTAAAAAGGGGATCAACTCCAGAGATAAAACGATAATTCTCCCGCTCTACAAGACTCTGGTCCGGCCGCACCTGGAGTATGCTGTCCAGTTCTGGGCACCAGTCCTCAAGAAGGATGTACTGGAAATGGAGCGAGTACAAAGAAGGGCAACAAAGCTAATAAAGGGTCTGGAGGATCTTAGTTATGAGGAAAGGTTGCGAGCTCTGAACTTATTCTCTCTGGAGAAGAGACGCTTGAGAGGGGATATGATTTCAATGTACAAATACCGTACTGGTGACCCCACAATAGGGAGAAAACTTTTCCACGCAAGGGAATTTAAAAAGACACGTGCCCATTCACTAAAATTAGAGGAGAAGCGATTTAACCTTAAACTACGTAGAGGGTTCTTTACTGTAAGGATGTGAATTCCCTTCCACAGGCAGTGGTCTCAGCGGGGGGGCATCGGTAGTTTCAAAGAACTATTAGATAAGCACCTGAATGACCACAACATACAGGGATATACAATGAAATAATAACATAAAAGCACACAGACAGGCTGGACTTGATGGACTTGTGTTCTTTTTTTCAGCCTTACCAACTATATAACTATGTATACAGGAAGGAATGGATGGCTGCACCCCGAGGTGATGAAAAGTCTCTTTATTGTAGAATCCATAAACATGAATGGCACCACAAGACAAGAAAGCAGGTACAGGTAGACGCGTTTCACACAGCGACGCTGTGCTTATTCATTATGATTAAGCACAGCGTCGCTGTGTGAAACGCGTCTACCCGTACCTGCTTTCTTGTCCTGTGGTGCCAATCATGTTCATGGATTCTACAATAAAGAGACTTTTCATCACCTCGCCTCCATTCCTTCCTGTCTACACTGCATGGCGGGCGAGCCGAGCCGAGCCTAGCACCCGCGGGAGGAGTCCATTCCCCGGCTCACCTGTATCCATCACTCAGCTGGAGCGGCATTTCTTTTCCCCCACTGTATGTAACTATGTAACATTTTCTTCCCTGTACAATGCTGTCTGAAGCCGGGACGAGCTCCTATCTGCGCTCACAGTGGTCGGCTTTATTGATTGGGATTTCCACAGCCTGAGCAGCACCCACAATTGGGGGGGGGGTCACAGAAGTGTACACGTGCCCAGGGGTGCGATGCTCTGCGGCACCAGTAGGATTCAAACCCCCCCCTCTCCGTTGTGCTCGGCGGACACTACCGCCCACCAAACAAAACCCACTCAAGTGAATGGGGCCACGCCGCAGCTGCCCCGCAATAGCGTACTACCGCGCACGTGGTTGTGGCACAGCAGTCCAGTATTTAGAGGGTTAAAACAAGCGGTGAGGATAACAGAAGCACAATTTCCTTCTACGATTTTAAATTTGATGACGTAGGTTTGGCCGCATTGTGTGCATGCTCAGTTGTGCTGCGTGATCCCCCCCCCCCCCTCTGTATCCGCAATGACTTTACCACCAGGCTGCCCACTTCAGCCCAGCAATTATGTCCATTGAAGCGTAGCTAATGGGCCTGGCTCGTCTTCCGGAAGTATCATTGCCGCTGCGCGCTCTGTGATGATCAGAGAAGAGCTAATAATACCGGTCATAATGCAGAACCCATTAACGGCGCAGTCAATTTTTAAAAGCGCTGTGTAGGTTTAGGCAGTACGCACGATGCTTCACTTAAAGCCAATAATGCATTTAGTAGGTTGTTATAGAACATTCGCCTGAGTCAGAACCCTTATTCCGGTTTAGTGACTTCCGCAATGTCTGTACACACAGCCCCATCTATGTACTGATACCATATAGAAGAAGCAGGAGCCTGGCGGCTAATTATACATTCACAATTACACACACACAAAAAAATTATTTAATTAGACGATCGTTTATAAAAAATTTAAAAAAAAAAACATGTTACAGTACAAAATTCTTAGACAATGGAGTGCTTGCTTTGTGTATAGTGTGCATAAAGTGGTGTGCAAAATTCAATTAAAAAATATATATCTATAGATTAGTGACAAATTCAAACAGAATATATAACATATATATAAAGTGTTCCTCCACAAAAAGTGATAGTCAATTTATCCGTTTCACCACTTCCACCACTTCCACCACCAGGTGCAATGCCTGCTCACCTTCGGAGGCGACCCCCTTGGGTCATATAAAGCTCTTGAAGACAAATTTTAAGATGGTCCAACCATTTCCTTAGGAGACCCCCTTGGGTCATATAAAGCTCTTGAAGACAAATTTTAAGATGGTCCAACCATTTCCTTAGGATCATATAAAGCCTTGGGTCATATAAAGCTCTTGAAGACAAATTTTAAGATGGTCCAATCATTTCCTTAGGAGACCCCCTTGGGTCATATAAAGCTCTTGAAGACAAATTTTAAGATGGTCCAACCATTTTCTTAGGAGACCCCCCTTGGGTCATACAAAGCTCTTGAAGACAAATTTTAAGATGGTCCAACTATTTCCTTAGGAGACCCACTTAGGTCATATAAAGCTCTTGAAGACAAATTTTGAGATGGTCCAACCATTTCCTTAGGAGACCCCCTTGGGTCATACAAAGCTCTTGAGGAAAAATTTTAAGATGGTCCAACCATTTCCTTAGGAGACCCACTTGGGTCATACAAAGCTCTTGAAGACAAATTTTAAGATGGTCCAACCATTTCCTCAGGAGACCCCCTTGATCCAGCTGTCTTCTAAAATGACTCGGAAAAAGAAAAACAGCCTTTCATCACGCAACAATGTAATTACATCCATAGATAAAAACATATAGCGATATCCCACTGACATGTTACATCATTTTGTGTATACCTTGTTATTATGTAAGGCTAAGGCTAGGTTGTTTGGCTTTCTGATTAGCCGCCAGAAGAGCTGGCTGGTCGCTCCGGGTCTCCTGGTGGGACAGGAGAGCTGAAGAAAGCCACGGAATGTGGCGAGAGGGGGGGGGGGGCGCCTCCTGTTGCTTGTAGAAGCAATCTAGCAGCTAGTTAGCAACTAGGATTGCTTTTACGGGAGAGCCAACCACCAGCTGTTAAAAAACGGTACTGGGATGATGCCTGCAGCTGCATATCATCCCGGTATAACCACCAAATATCCGGGTACGGGTACGTCGCTGGTCCAGAAGTGGATATTCATCTTTTTCCTCCTAAACCATAGGGGGCGCTTCCTGTAACTAGGGCACCCGTGTAACTTAATCATCATAGCTGTACACCGATCAGCCATAACTTTATGTGTAAAGGCAAGAAACCGCACTGGCAGAAATAAAAAAGCTGCTGGCAAAAAAAAAAAAATCAGATATACTGTGCAATTCATGTCAGAAATCCAATTCCACCACATGATCCACCACCAAAGATAAGATGGGCTCTTACCAGAACAAGTGGACTCTATTACAGAGACACATGCGCCTGAACCGACCACCGGGTCCAGATAGGTCAAATTCCAGGAAATCACAGATTCGGGTACATCTCAGACAGGTATGATGGAACAGGAAGTCACCATTTGCATAAAGTAGGAAAAAAATCCACTTAGTGTAAATCCGTAACGGAAGTCTGATACAAAGGAATTCAGAATACTCACATATATTATGCTAAAAAAAAAACAGCCCTGTATTAAATCAGTTTCCACAATCGATACATGGAGATCCAAATCCCATGCAGAGTACACAGACAAGCGTGGCGACGTCACGTACGTTGGCTCCTCCCTGCGCGTTATGTCATAACTGACATCATTGGGGGCATGCACACGTTGTGAGTCGCCATGCCATATATATATGTAAATCCAGCAGGGGAAGACTGCCTTAATTGATCATTATTCTATCAAAAGCATCCTCACAAAATGGCCGCCAATCACAGCCAAGCCTCGTTGTGACATTAAAAACGTCCGAAAAGTGTAGCCAACATCCCTGACTAGTTAAGGGTATAGTTGAGCTGGCCCCTATTCAAACCCTCGATTCCACAATCAAGCATGGCCGCTGTAGGACTTCAAGCCTCATTTTCACAAGGCTTGCTACTGGGACCAGAACTTTTCCAATTCCCCCTTCCCACCTCCATCAATGAGCCTTCTCTCCCCCACCTCCATCAATGAGCCTTTCCTCCCTAACCTACATCAATGAACCTCCCCCCACCTCCATCAATGAGCCTTCTCTCCCCGCCTCCATCAATGAGCCTTTCCTCCCTAACCTACATCAATGAACCTTCCCCCCCACCTCCATCAATGAGCCTTCTCTCCCCGCCTCCATCAATGAGCCTTTCCTCCCTAACCTACATCAATGAGCCTTTCCTCCCCACCTCCATCAATGAGCCTTTCCTCCCCACCTCCATCAATGAGCCTTCCCTCCTCACCTCCATCAATGAGCCTTCCCTTCCCCCACCCCCATCAATGAGTCTTCCCTCCCCACCTCCATCAATGAGCCTTTCCTCCCCACCTCCATCAATGAGCCTTCCCTCCTCACCTCCATCAATGAGCCTTCCCTTCCCCCACCCCCATCAATGAGCCTTCCCTCCCCACCTCCATCAATGAGTCTTCCCTCCCCACCTTCATCAATAAGCCTTTCCTCCCCACCTCAATTAATGAGCCGCCCACCTCCATCAATGAGCCTTCCCTCCCCACACCTCCATCGATGAGCCTTCCCTCCCCCACCGATATCAATGAACCTTCCCTCCCCACCTCCATCAATGATTTTTTTCTTCCTCACCTTCATCAATGAGCCTTCCCTCCCTACCTCCATCAATGAGCCTTCCCTCCCCACCTCCATTATTGAGCCCCCCACCTCCATCAATGAGCCTTCCCTCCCCCACCTCCATCAATGAGCCTTCCCTCCCCCACCTCCATCAATGAGCCTTCCCTCCCCCACCTCCATCAATGAGCCTTCCCTACCCACCTCCATCAATGAGCCTTCCCTTCCCAACTCCATCAGTGAGCCGCATACCATCAGATGGGAGGTCAATCAGTCAAAGCTCAAGGAACCCCTTTTAACTTCTGGAGGAACCTTGTTTGAGAATTTCTGCTCTAGAGACACAGACATCAAAAACCCCTTCCACCTTTTTTCATTTTCTTTCAATCGTCAAACAATCCCTTTAAGGATATGTCTGAGGAACATACATAGGTGGCCGTTTTTGGGTTGAAAGTTGAGAGCCAATGAATTTTCGGTTGGTATGAACTCGATGTCTGGTCTGTACACTGGAGATGCTCTTTGGGTAACTCTACCTGAGGCCGGGGTCATACGATAAACTGCTAACAGCTGAGGGCCAATGCGCTTTATTGTGTTTTTAAGTTGCTGAAGGCTGAAATGAATACTGAAGAGCCTTGCCCTGGATGAACTTTGCTCAGACACGGCCGGGTTGTGTATCATGGGAGAGGTTATGAAGCTCGGCAGAGAAGTGGAGGGGCGGCGGATTGGGGGGGGGGGGGACAGCTGACTAGCACTTGTCACCACCTTCTCCATAAAAGCTTGAAGAATATACGTACTGCCTTCTGAATTCTGCGGTCGTCTTATATTTGAAGCACGATCAAACATGCCAAAAATTGCCTTCTGTTATTTCCTTTTGATGCTGTGCATGTGTTTTCAAATGGCACTCCAGCCAAATGTTTGGATAGAGCTGGGAAGGGTTAAATTCCTAAAAAAAAAAGCCAAAAAGAGCGACAAACCATTGTCTCTAGAGTCCAAAAAAATCCTTTATTGGTATCACAGGCAGGAGTTTTTTTCAGCAGGAACGTGGGTTATGCAATTACTGTACCTTGATCGCTTTTCAGAGGAGCCTGCTGCACCTGTGAATGAGCCCTCAGCCCCCAATCCCTGCCCTCCTTAGCTACTGAGGCAGCAGCCAGATGTGTACACGTGGCGCAGCAGGAACTAAGCCCGCCTGTTGCTTTTGGTGGGAGCCACCGGATGTCAATCCCGACCCATTCAAGTAAAATGGGACCACTCTGCAAGCGCCCCACAACTGCATGCTTCTGCGGGGTCCAAGGGGTTAAAGCAACACAAGGCGGCCTGCTTTAACCCCTTGTTTGCTGTACTGCACAAGGTTGCAGGGCACTTACAGAGTGGCCTCATTCACTTGAATGGGTCATGCTTGTCAGATGCTACACCCACCAACCATAACATGGTGTATTACTCCGGCTGCGACTGTTACATGTGTGCACCCCCTGGCCACTGCAGCTAAAGGGGGTGCAGTTGTGGTGGGTGTGATAAAAACACGTCTTAACTATGGGGTTTTACCACCCCCAAACGGCAAATGTAAATGAACCCTTACTGATCTGAGCTGCTTTCACACTGATGTGCTGCAGGGTACCTGCACCACAATGGAGCGCAGTGCATCTGTGACTGTCCTGGGTTAGCTGCACTTATCCATAGACTTCTATTATATCCTGCCGGATTGCTGCACTTATCTATAGACTTCTATTATATCCTGTGGGATTGCTGCACTTAGCCATAGACTTCTATTATATCCTGCGGGATTGCTGCACTTAGCCATAGACTTCTATTATATCCTGCGGGATTGCTGCACTTAGCCATAGACTTCTATTATATCCTGCGGGATTGCTGCACTTAGCCATAGACTTCTATTATATCCTGCGGGATTGCTGCACTTAGCCATAGACTTCTATTATATCCGCCATAGACTTCTATTATATCCGCCATAGACTTCTATTATATCCTGCGGTTTTCCCGCACTTATCCATAGACTTCTATTATATCCTGCGAGATTGCCGCACTTAGCAATAGACTTCTATTATATCCTGCAGGATTGTTGCACTTAGCCATAGACTTCTATTATATCCTGCGGGATTGTTGCATTTATCCATAGACTTCTATTATATCCTGCAGGTTTGCTGCCCTTAGCCATAGACTTCTATTATATCCTGCGGGATTGTTGTACTTAGCCATAGACTTCTATTATATCCTGCGGGATTGTTGCACTTAGCAATAGACTTCTATTATATCCTGCAGGATTGTTGCACTTAGCCATAGACTTCTATTATATCCTGCGGGATTGTTGCATTTATCCATAGACTTCTATTATATCCTGCAGGTTTGCTGCCCTTAGCCATAGACTTCTATTATATCCTGCGGGATTGTTGTACTTAGCCATAGACTTCTATTATATCCTGCGGGATTGTTGCACTTAGCCATAGACTTCTATTATATCCTGCGGGATTGTTACATTTATCCATAAACTTCTATTATATCCTGCAGGTTTGCTGCACTTAGCCATAGACTTCTATTCTATCCTGCCGGATTGCTGCACTTATCCATAGACTTCTATTATATCCTGTGGGATTGCTGCACTTAGCCATAGACTTCTATTATATCCTGCGGTTTTCCCGCACTTAGCCATAGACTTCTATTATATTCTGCGGGATTGCTGCACTTAGCC
Source organism: Aquarana catesbeiana (assembly GCF_042186555.1). NCBI lineage: Eukaryota > Metazoa > Chordata > Amphibia > Anura > Ranidae > Aquarana > Aquarana catesbeiana. Next base: position 6,706,393 of record NC_133331.1, read on the forward strand.
ATAGACTTCTATTATATCCTGCGGGATTGCTGCACTTAGCCATAGACTTCTATTATATCCTGCGGGATTGCTGCACTTAGCCATAGACTTCTATTATATCCTGCGAGATTGTTGCACTTAGCCATAGACTTCTATTATATCCGCCATAGACTTCTATTATATCCTGCGGTTTTCCCACACTTATCCATAGACTTCTATTATATCCTGCCAGATTGCCGCACTTAGCCATAGACTTCTATTATATCCTGCAGGATTGTTGCACTTAGCCATAGACTTCTATTATATCCTGCGGGATTGTTGCACTTAGCCATAGACTTCTATTATATCCTGCGGGATTGTTGCACTTAGCCATAGACTTCTATTATATCCTGCGGGTTTGCTGCACTTAGCCATAGACTTCTATTATATCCTGCGGGTTTGCTGCATTTAGCCATAGACTTCTATTATATCCTGCGGGATTGTTGCACTTAGCCATAGACTTCTATTATATCCTGCGGGATTGTTGCACTTAGCCATAGACTTCTATTATATCCTGCGGGATTGTTGCACTTAGCCATGCTCTGGGGTGGCGGGTCAGCAGGCCCAGACCGCCATCTACTGGTAGATCTTAATCTACGGGTTGCTGACCTCCATTCCATTCATTTTTTTTTTTTTTACATAATGTCACCAGTGCAGTACAGCGCCATCATGTAACTGGTGTGGTGGGGATCAGGGACACTGACTGGTGACGGTACGTAAACAAAAATATACATTTTTTTATTTTTATTACATTTTTTTTTTCAAATTTTTTTTTTTACGCTGTAGCCAGAGCAATATAATGGTACCATAGTAACATTGTACTACTCTGGGGAAGTGATCAGTATTTTTTTGTTTTTGTGGTTTTTTTTGTTTTGTTTTTTTTACACATTATGATTGCTTATAGCAGTGAATTACATTGCTATAGGCAAGCATTTTACTGAATGAAACTGATTTATTTTGATTAGCTGTGATTGGCCAGAGCCAATCACATGGTACAGATGAGCCGTGATTGGCCCTGCCTGTACCATGTGATCACACTGACCAATCACAGCTAGCAACACAATTGTACACAATGGAAAGGCAGGAAAGGAAGCCATCCATTCTTTACAACTGTCACGTGACCTGGTGTGATTGGTCACAGCGGTCACATGGTGCCGGTACACTGATCAGTCATCAGCTGTGTCTGGTGGACGCAGCCGATGATGACGGATCGCACCGTTGCGTGGCCCGCACGGTGAGGCGCGATCCTGGAGGACGTCATACGATGTCCACCGGGGTCAATGAGAGGCCCCGCCCAGCTGTCATCTTGTTATTGGCTGGACAGGAAGTGGTCAAATGCAAAATAAAAAAAAAAATAATGATCATGTTATACTTACCTGCTCTGTGTAATGGTTTTGCACAGAGCAGCCTGGATCCTCCTCCCCACCGGCGTTCCTGGCCCCTCCCTCCTGTCAAGTGCCCCCAGAGCAAGCTGCTTGCAATGGGGGGCACCCAAGCAGGTGCGCTCCTGAGCTGGTGCTCTGCGTGTCCATTCATACACGGAGCCGTGGCTCGGCCCACCCCCCCCCTCCCCATTAGCTGTCTGGATGTGATTGACAGCCCCCCCTAATACTTACCTGAGCCTCATCTCGATCCAGCAAAGTGCGCAAGAGCATTGGCTCTTCTGGGGCTCTCCCTCCTCATTGGCTGAAACCGCAGTCTGCTGTCTCGGCCAATGAGGGAGAGCCGATGCTCTTGTGCACTTTGCTGGATCGAGATGAGGCTCAGGTAAGTATTAGGGGGGCTGAGGGGGGGGGCTGCACACAGAAGGTTTTTTTACCTTCATGCATAGAATGCACCTTCAGCCTTTAGAACCACTTTAATTGAACAAGCTGATTGGCTACCATGCACCAGATTTTGCACTCTAGTTTTATTAAATCCACCCCACAATGTCCTCGGTGTGACGCCCGGCATCATTCTACCCACTTCCTCTGAACCCAGGCTGTCCTGGATCTGTCCCCAGTCCCTCGGAGAAGTCATTTTTAAACAATTTCCACACCCCTGTATATGATATGTAACTCCAAACCTTATAATGACCCCGATGTCTTTCCGTGTTTTCTGCACAGGTGCCGTCGGAGGAGTCTGCGCTCTTGCTAATGTCCTTGGTCCCCAGCTGTGTGAACTGGAGAGACTGTGCGTCGGCGGCCGCTGGAAGGAAGCGAGGGAGCTCCAGTACCGGCTGATTGAGCCAAATGCTGCGGTAAGTGCGACCGACCCACAGGACTTCATCTCATGCAGCGTCTACACCACAAGGGGGCGTCTGCTTCCAGGTTATATATCAGAGGCAACTGTGCTTTTCAGAAGATTTCCCCATTCAAGTAAACTTGGAGTTTTTTTAAAAGGCTCATTCACAGGGGCGTGCTGCAGCTTACACCTGTGCGAGGGCGGTGCTTGTACGCACAGGTATGCCACAGGTGTCTTGTGCATCTTCCATGCAGGCCCATTCATGTCAGTTGGGCCACAGTGTCAGACGGTGTACATTCAGGGACGTGCACTAGACTTGTGCGCTGCCAAAAAATGTGTTCGTTTTCATTTCATTAGTTTATTTTTTTTTTTTCGTTTTTCGAGTCATTCGTTATGATCGCAATTCGTAAATTCGTACATTTGAACATTTGTAAATTCGTATATTAAGAAATTCGTAAATTCATAAATTTGTACATTCGGAAATTCGCATATTCGTAAATTCAATTCGGAAATTCCTATATTAGAAAATTCGTATATTCGTAAATTCATAAATTCGTACATTCAGAAATTTGTAGATTCGGAAATTCGTACATTCAGAAATTAGAAAGGTCGTATATTCGTACATTTGTACATTTGTAAACAAGAAAATTCGGAAATTTGAAAATCCAAAAACCCGAAAATCTGAAATAGTAACTACCCTGTTTCCCCGAAAATAAGACCTAGCGTGATTGTCGGTGATGGCTGCAATATAAGCCCTTCCCCCAAATAAGCCCTTCCCTGTTTCCCTGAAAATAAGCCCTACCCTGAAAAGAAGACCTACGAAGACTTTAACTAGGGCTTATATTGCAGCCATCACCGACAATCACGCTAGGTCTTATTTTCGGGGAAACAGGGTAACTATTAAATTATAGGTATTGGAATTTCCTTTCAAACTTGGCTGTTAGTGAACGTAACAAATTTATCCGAAGTTAGGAATTATCCGAAATAACGAATGCTGAATGTACGCATTTACAAATTTTCGAAAATTCGAATTTCCGAATATTCGGAATTCGTAGCTTGCATATTAGGCTAACACTCCTAAACGTCGGCAAAAAAACGCTCAAACTGTTTTTTTTTTTTTTTTGTTCAGCGTTTTCTACAGCGTTTTTTAGCTTTCTAGTGTCCATGAGGCCTTACTATGTACTATGTAGCAATTCACTTGTGAACAATACAAACAGTGAAAGAACAAAGTATCGCTTTCGTTTTACAACAATGTACTTATTGCGTTCGGCTTCATTCACACGAGTGTACTCAAAGTGATTGTAAAGTCTCGTTTTTTTTTTTTGTTTTTTTGTTTTTTTTTTTAGTTAAAAATAACAAACATGTTAGACTTTAGTGGATTTGCACAGCGCAGCCCGGATCCTCCTCTTCTCAGGTCTCTCGTCAGCGCTCCTGGCCCCTCCCTCCTGTCGGGGTGCCCCCCCCCCAGCAAGCGGCTTGCTATGGGGGGGGCATTGAAATCAACCAGTTCGAATTCTGTGTGAGAATAGCTGGTTGTCAAGCAGTGGGCCAGCAGGAAGCTGGCCGCCCGCGTCCTTACCAACCGATGTCTCATCAGCTGTCAGCGAGTTTCTCTACTGACAGCTGAATTAAAAAAAAGAATATCGACAACAAAAAAATAAATGAAAACAGCTAGGGTCCCCCCCCCCCACCAAATTTATGGCAGACCCTTACTCGAGCATGCAGGCCAGGAAGGTGGGGGGGGGGGGGACAAGCGAGCTCTGCACTGTTTTGCTGTGTGGAGGCAGCTATCCTGGTGTTTGCCTTTCTCCTGGCAGAGCAAGCACAGATTTGTAAAATAATAGAAGCAGGTAGATCCATGCACTGCGGGTCCTCAGGTACAGCTTTCTCTCCAGCAAGGAGAACCGTGAGCAGCACAATAACCACTTGACCACTGGGCACTTAAAACCCCTTAATAACCAGACCAATTTTCAGCTTTCGGTGCTCTCACACTTTGAATGACAATTACTCAGTCATGCAACACTGTACCCAAATGAATTTTTTGTCCTTTTTTTCACACAAATAGAGCTTTCTTTTGGTGGTATTTAATCACCGCTGGGTTCTTTATTTTTTGCGCTATAAAAGAAAAAAGACCGAAAAATCTGTAAAAAAATGCATTTTTCTTCATTTCTGTTATAAAATTTTGCAAATTAGTAATTTTTTCTTCATATATTTTGGCCAAAATTTATACCGCTACATATCTTTGGTAAAAATAACTCAAATCGGTGTATATTATTTGGTCTTTGTGAAAGTTATAGAGTCCACAAGCTATGGTGCCAATCTCTGAAAATTGATCACACCTGAAGTACTGATGGCCTATCTCATTTCTTGAGACCCTAACATGCCAGAAAAGTACAAATACCCCCCAAATGACCCCTTTTTGGAAAAAAGACATTCTAAGGTATTTAGAAAGTTGCATGATGAGTTTTTTGAAGTTGTAATTTTTTTTCCACAATTCTTTGCAAAATCAAGATTTTTTTTTTTTTTTTTTTCACAAAATTGTCATATTAGCAGGTTATTTCTCACATACAGCATATGCATACCACAAATTACACCCCAAAACACATTCTGCTGTTACTCTCGAGTACGGCGATACCACATGTGTGAGACTTTTACACAGCGTGGCCACATACAGAGGCCCAATATGCAGGGAGCACCTTCAGGTGTTCTTGAGCACCCAGGCCAATTCTGACATTTCTCTCCTACATGTAAAAATCATCATTTATTTGCTAGAAAATTACATAGAACCCCAAACATTATATATATTTTTTTAGCAAAGACCCTAGAGAATACAATGGCGGTCGTTGCAACTTTTTATCTCGCACGGTATTTGCGCAGCAATTTTTCGAACACTTTTTTTTAAAAAAAAAAACAGTTTTGTGCTTTCAAAAAAAACAAAACAGTAAAGTTAGCCCAATGTTTTTACATAATGTGAATAATGAAGTTATGCCGAGTAAATAGATACCTAACATGTCACCCTTCAAAATTGCACACGCTCGTGGAATGGCGCCAAACTTCGCTACTTAAAAATCCCCATAGGAGCCGCTTTAAAAAATTTTACTGGTTACATGTTGTGAGTTACAGAGGAGGTCTAGGGCCAAAATTATTGCTCTCGCTCTACCGATCGCAGCGATACCTCACATGTGTGGTTTGAACACCGTTTTCATATGTGGGCGCAACTTACGTATGCGTTCGCTTCTGACTGCGAGCACACGGGGACACGGGGAAATTTTTTTTTTTTTTTCTTTTTATTGTTCATTTTACTTTATCTATTTTAGTTTGAGGCTTTTTTCCAAAAAATAAATTATTTGATCACTTTTATTTCTATTACAAGGAATGTAAACATCCCCATGTAATAGGAATATGGCATGACAGGTCCTCTTTACAGTGAAATATGGGGGTCAATAAGACCTCACATCTCACCTCTAGGCTGGGAAGCCTGAAATAAATAAAAAAAAAAAAAAAAAATGATCCTGGCTTCGATCGTAGCGGTGAGTCGGTAGAAGCACCTGAGGGCGGCGAGGGGGGGGGGCGTCTCCTCTCGCCTCCCGTAAGAATGATCAAGCAGAGGAACAGCCGCTATGATCGTTCTTATGGTGTAGGGAATCGCCAGCTGAAAAAGATGATATCTGAATGATACCTGTAGCTGCACCCATCCTTCAGATATCCCCGCACAAAGTCAAGGACGTCGTATGACGGCCGGCGGGCGGGAAGTGGTTAAAACACATTTTTTTTTTAACACAAAGTTGTCCATTTATACAATATTTCTAACACATAGCATGTACATAGCAAAAATGACACCCCAAAATAGATTCTCCTACTCCTCCTGAGTACAGCGATACCACATGTGTGAGACTTCCACAGCCTGGCCACATACAGAGGCCGAGTACAGCCGAGCATGGCAGAGTATAGCCGAGTATGGCTGAGCATGGCAAAGTATGGCTGGGTATCGCAGAGTATTGCAGAGTATGGCGGAGTATGGCGGGGTATTGCACAGGGTCATTGCAGAGCATGGGGGGGGGATGGCTGAGCATGGGGGGGATGGATGTGACTGCACATGTCACTGAGCTGCGCTGTGGGCACTACACATCCAGCCCACAGCGCGGCTCCCATCCGATCTCCCCCCCTCTGTACCGATCGGTACAGAGAGGGGAGGGAGGAACCAGCGTCATGACATGACGCCGGTTTGTTTACATGTGACGGAGCGATCACATGGTAAACGGCCGCGATCAGATGTTCCCGTGTGCGCGCCCCAGGGGGCGCGCGGGAGCAGTTTTCTGGAATCACGTCATATGACGTGATCCCAGAGTTATCCAGCCGCCCTGCAGCCGTCATTTGGCTATGGGCCGGTTGGCAAGTGGTTAATGACATCATCAAATCTCACTCCACATTTTCTGAGACTAACGGCCAGATGTAGATGTCAGAGTGTCTAGGTACCCTCACATACCGGGAACTGCACTCCAATTTTTACGGAGCAGTTCCAGGATAAAGGTTCACTATGATGTCAAAAGTATTGGGACGCCTGCCTTTACACACTCATGAACTTTAATGGCATCCCAGTCTTAGTCCGTAGGGTTCAATATTGAGTTGGCCCCGCCCTTTGCAACTATAACAGCTTCAACTCTTCTGGGAAGGCCGTCCACAAGGTTTAGGAGTGTGTCTATGGGAATGTTTGACCATTCTTCCAGAAGAGCATTTGTGAGGTCAGGCACTGATGTTGGACAAGAAGGCCTGGCTCGCAGTCTGCGCTCTAATTCATCCCAAAGGTGTTCTGTCGGGTTGAGGTCAGGACTCTGTGCAGGCCAGTCAAGTTCCTCCACCCCTTATACTCACTTGGTGCTAGGAATCCCAACTTTAGATATGTTGCAGTGCTTGTTCCACACGATCGGAATTCTCGTCAGAAAAAGACATGACGGCTTTTTCCGACGGGATTCCGCTCAAGTTTTTTTTTTGAAAATCTTTTTATTGAGTATAAGACATACAAACAGAAAACAACAATAAACCTGCTACAGCATTGGGACTAGACCCACGCAGGGGCCAGTGCCAGCCGGCAACTGGGCTGTTTCCATCATTAGTGACATACAGCTGTAGCACGTCTACAAGAAAAGAACAACAAACAACCTAGTGCTGTATTGGCTCCTGCTCAATTGAAATATCTAAGGATCAGATCATTCATTCGAGACCCAAGGGACAATAGATATCAAATAAACCCATATCAGAGATTACGATACAAAAGTGTCACCCAAAGTATCAAAATCACATCCACCCGTAGAGTGGTATTATGTACATGCTCAATCAGTCTGCGGTTGCCGCGGAGGCCTCCGCCAGCCATTTGGCCCACACTCTACGGTATTTTTTGGGGCATCCTCTATTTTGGTAGGTTTCCTTATAAAGTGGTAGTACTTTATTGACATGTGTTTTCCATAGCAATATTGACGGCGGGGCACGTTTTTTCCAGCAGAGAGTGATCATTTTCCTGGCATAGAAAATCAGGAGTCCTATCAGAGTCCTCTCCGCTATCCTGGGGGGCTAATGCTTCTACTAAGCCTAGAAGGCATATCTGCGGGGTTGGGGCTATATCTATTCCCACCACTTCTTTTATTACAGATATTACTTGTGACCAGTAGTTTTGAATTGCTGGGCAGGACCAGAAGATGTGTATAAAGTCGCCCGGATCCCCAGTACACCTCCAACACTCCGAGGACAGGGAGGTTCTCATTTTATGCATTCTATACGGGGTAATATATGCCGATTCCGCTCAAGTTTGCCTTGCATACACACGGTCACGCAAGACTTCGCTGAAATTACGACCGTCAAGAACGCGGCGACGTACAACACTACGACGAGCCAAGAAAACGAAGTTCAATGCTTCCGAGCACGCGCCTAGCACCAAGTGGTCCCAAAATACTTGGGCCCCAAATTCGGTTCGGAAAATGTCATTCTTTGCACCAGAAAAGTGCTTGACCTGAGTATAAGCCGAGGGGGGCACTTTCAGTACAAAAAAATGTGCTGGAAAAACTCGGCTTATACTCGAGTATATACGGTAAATATTAGAGATACGCCCAGGAGATGTCCTGCACCTCCTTGGACTTCACTCACAGATTGCCTTCACTTTTTTACAACGTGGCGGCTGTATTCCTGGTATTCAGCTTTAAATAATTACAAAGTAAATCATTTTTATACCTTCTAAGTACTACCGCTGTAACTTTTTTTTTTTGATGAATGTCTTCTACAACCTTTAGACGTTTTCTAATCTTATATCCCTCTCACGCCGGGTAAGAAAACACCAGACGGGCCCGCTCCCAGACGCAGCGTGGTGCCCAGTTGGCATCGCAGCTGGCATTTTGTTAAGTAATGGGATGTGCAGCTGTCCCCGTTGGCAGCCTTCCAGGTAACATAATGCAGCTGGCATGTTTTTTTTTTTTGCTTGCGCTAGGAAGGCATGACAAACCTTCCAGGGTCATTCCGTCCGCCCGCAGCAGAAGAAGAAGGAGCCATAATAGGGATTAATGGGCACACGAAAGGGATCAACGTGTCACTGACTGAATTACATGCGGTCACTCGGAATGCCCACCTTCACGTGACTTCGATGGATGACCTCGTACACGTCCTTCTAACGCTCACATTCAGATATATTGCTTTTTTTTTTTTTTTTTTCTATCACGTTGCTTTTTCAATTTTACATTTTTCTTTAAGTCATGCAAAGTTTTCTGTTTTACTGAAATGTTCTTAGAGTTTTCGGATTATTAAAGCCCAATTCAGCTTTTCAGTATAATTCTACTCAATACATTCCAGGCGGCGAGCGCATCAAAGTGGAAATAGTACAAATCCTCCTCTAATTCATTTGTTTTATTAACCACTTGCCTACCCGGACCAATTCTGACATTTCTCTCCTACATGTAAAAAAATCATCATTTCTTTGCTAGAAAATTACTCAGAACCCCCAAACATTATATATATATATATTTTAGCAGACACCCTAGAACAGGGATATGCAATTAGCGGACCTCCAGCTGTTGCAGAACTACAAGTCCCATGAAGGAAAACCAAGTCTCTGACAGCCACAAGCATGACACCCAGAGGCAGAGGCATGATGGGACTTGTAGCTTTGCAACAGCTGGAGGTCCGCTAATTGCATATCCCTGCTCTAGAGAATAAAATGGCAGTCCTTGCAACTTTTTATGTCGCACGGTATTTGCGCAGCAATTTTTTAAACGCAATTTGTTTTGGAAAAAAAACATTAGCCCAATTTTTTTTCTATAATGTGATATCGGTACTTAAAAATCTCCATAGGCGACGCTTTAAAATTTTTTACAGGTTACCAGTTTAGAGTTACAGAGGAGGTCTAGGGCTAGAATTATTGCTGTCGCTCTAACGTTTACGGCGACACCTCACATGTGCGGTTTGAATGTCATTTACATATGCGGGTGCGACTTATGTATGCGTTTTTCTTCTGCGTGCGAGCTCGCGGGGACGGGAGTGCGTACATTTTTCTTTTTATATGTTTATTTTATTTTACTTTTTTTTTTTTTTTTACACTTTCCCTTTAAAAAAAAAAAATTTTTCATCACTTTTATTTCTGTTACAATTAATCTAAACATCCCTTGTAAATAGGAATAGTGCGTGACAGGTCCTCTTTATGGAGAGATGTGGGGGTCTATAAGACCCTACATCTCTCCTCCAGGCTGAAAAGCATCAGATAAAAAAAAAAAAAATTTAACGATCTGATGTTTACTAGCCGAGTCCCCAGGACGGGGGCGTGTACATTTTTAATTTTCTTTTTATATTTTATTCTATTTAAATTTTTTTTTTTTTTTTTTTTTACACTTTTTCCCTTTGAAAAAAAAACATTTTTTGATCACTTTTATTTCTGTTACAATGAATCTAAACATCCCTTATAATAGGAATAGCGTGTGACAGGTCCTCTTTATGGAGAGATGTGGGATCTATAAGACCCCCACATCTCTCCTCCAGGCTGAAAAGCATCAGATAAAAAAAAAAAGAAAATTACCGATCTGATGCTTACTAGCCGAGTCCCCGGCTTTGTTTACTTGCGGCGGCCTGGATGTGACGTCATAACGCCGCGCCCGGGCCTCCGAGAGTCATAGAGATTGCCGGGGACCGTCTGTTTTTGTTTTTTAGCAGAGACCCTAGAGAATAAATTCGCGGTCGTTGCAACTTTTTATCTCACACGGTATTTGCGCAGCAATTTTTCAAATGCGTTTTTTTTTGGGGGGGGGGGGGGGGGGACTGTTTCATGCATTAAAAAAACAGTAAAGTTAGCCCAATTTTTTTTTTACATGATGTGAAAGATGATGTTACGCCTAGTAAATAGATACCGAACATGGCGCCAAACTTCGGTACTTAAAAATCTCCATAGGCGTCGCTTTAAAATAAAAAAAAGCATCAAACTAGAAAAATAAAAGTAAAATTAACAATTAAAATAAAAAATAGATAACAGGTTACATGTTTAGAGTTACAGAGGAGGTCTTATTATTGCTCTCGCTCTGACGTTCGCGGCGATACCTCACATGTGTGGTTTGAACGTCGTTTACATATGCGGGCGCGACTTGCGTATGCATTCGCTAATGCCAGCGAGCTCGCGGGCGCTTTAAATTTTGTATTTTCATTGTTAATTTTACTTTTATTTTTCTAGTTTGATGCTTTCTTTTTACATTTATTTTTTAATTACTTTTATTTCTTTTACAAAGTAATGTAAACATCCCTTGTAATAGGAATATGGCGTGACAGGTCCTCTTTACAGGGAGATATGAGGTCAATAAATCTCCACATCTCACCTCTAGGCTGGGAATCCTGAAATCAAAAAAAAAAAAAAAAAGATCTCGGCTTCCCAGCCGAGGCGGCAGCATTTCTTTTCAAATGCAGAGGCCAGGCATGACGTCATAACATCGCGCCCGGCCTCGGAACGATCATAGAGACTCCGGGGACCATCTGGCCCGCTGGAAATCTCAGGAAATCTCGCTGGTCAACATCCGCCGCCGGTCGGTTCCTTCCCCGGTTCGCCAACGGCAGGGGCACGAGCCGGGAGAAGCACCGGAAGGTGGCGGGCCGCCGCCTATAAGAACGATCAAGCGGCTAAACAGCCGCTATGATTGTTCTTATGGTGAAGGGAATCGCCAACACTAAAAGAAGTTATCTGAATGATGCCTGTAACTGCATCCATCATTCAGATATCAACACTCAACACCAACGTCACATGACGTTGGGCGGGCGGGAGGGAAGCGGTTAAACAGCCACAGCCTGAGTAGAAAGACCTGTTCCCTGCCAGCATGCTACAGAGTGGGACCATTGTCCTCTGTGGTGGACCATTGTCCTCTGTGGTGGACCATTGTCCTCTGTGTGGGACCATTATCCTCAGTGTGGGACCAGTGGTGGATAGGCATGGAGCAGGAGAAGACATTTGTTGGGTGTGGAAGCAAAATAGGTTTGATGCGGGGAAAAGACGGACATTGGGGGTTGATTTACTAAAACTGGAGGTTGCGAAATCGGGTGCAGCTGTGTATGGTAGCCAATCAGCTTTCTAACATCAGCTTGTTCAATAAAGCTTTGACAAAAAAAAAAACAAAAAAACCTGGGAGCTGATTGGTTTTCGATGCAGAACTGCAACACATTTTGCACTCTCCAGAACTTGGTCCCATGTTCCACCATACATGGTGTAGTGGAGCACAGGACCAAGTTCTGGGCTCTGGGAATGGATATGGCTTTGAGAAAATGGTCACCACTGGGTTCAATATAATATTCATTAGGGGGGTGTATTGCTTTACAGGAGAGTTTATGGACCAGTTCATAGTTTACTGACTTCAAAGAGTCTGCTAACATTGGTTTTGGGGTAAAAAAAACCCCCATCTGGTGCATTTTAATGTCTGAGCATGAATGTGCTATTAGTTTTGGGGCATGTATGATAACATACGCTCACCGGCCACTTTATTACATCCCCCTTGCTAGTAGCGGGTTGGACCTCCTTTATTAGGTCCTCCTTGCTAGTAGCGGGTTGGACCTCCTTTATTAGGTCCTCCTTGCTAGTAGCGGGTTGGACCCCCTTTATTAGGTCCTCCTTGCTAGTAGCGGGTTGGACCCCCTTTATTAGGTCCCCCTTGTTAGTAGCGGGTTGGACCGCCTTTATTACATCCCCCTTGCTAGTAGCGGGTTGGACCCCCTTTATTAGGTCCTCCTTGCTAGTAGCGGGTTGGACCCCCTTTATTAGGTCCTCCTTGCTAGTAGCGGGTTGGATCCCCTTTATTAGGTCCTTTTTGCTAGTATCGGATTGGACCCCCTTTATTAGGTCCTCCTTGCTAGTAGCGGATTGGACCGCCTTTATTAGGTCCCCCTTGCTAGTAGCGGGTTGGACCCCCTTTGTTAGATCCATCTTGCTAGTAGCGGGTTGGACCCCCTTTATTAGGTCCCCCTTGCTAGTAGCGGGTTCCCCAGCATGTGCCATTGGCAATACATCTTCCTAGTGGTTGACCTCATGAAGTTCATATCTCAGGTTATCAGATCTCCTTACACTATTGCCAGGGACATTCCCCAACAGCAGGCAGAAGCAATCAATAACACTGAGATCCAGGAGAAACTGAGGAAAGCAGATCTATCAACAGAGCTCAGGCTGACGACAGTCCAGCAGCACTAAATTTATGGCGGAGGACACTACAGCATAGAGCAGGGTCCCTACAAAAAGCTTATTTTTTTTTATTTTTTTACTCATTTTATTTTTATGAAATTTTCATGGACAGAGAAAAAAGGTACAAAAATAGAAAAAAGGTAAAAGATAAAAGGGGAGAAAAGAAAAGTCATTTAGTATCCATATTTCCTCTTCCTTAAACAATACTTTCAGACAAGTACTTGCCGATTATTTTGCGGTGCGATTTGCATCAATACAAAAAAAAATGGCAGCAAATCGCCCTGCAAAGTATTGCATTTCAACAAAATGAATTGCGGTTCCTGTCCTATTCACATGCCATCTCTCCCTCTCTCCCCCACCCCCCCGCTCCTGTGTGTGTATAGAAAGGGAAAAGCGCCATCTAGTGGGCAGTTTATTAAAGTTGTTAGAACTCACATTAAGGCCTCATGCTGACGGACGTTTTAAAAAAGCTAGTACAGATGCCAGGAAAAAAGCTGCGTTAAAAAACGCGATTTTATCCGCGTTTTGCATTTAATTCAATGCGCGTTTAGCCGCGCTGGCTTTCAGCGCGTTTCTCTGTCTCTGTTCAAAATCAATGGTTCTCTATGGGAGCCCATTGACTTGAATAGAAGTTGCACCAGAAGTCGGATCAAGATGATCCGACTTACGGTGCGACTTGTGTGCTGAGAATTTTGAAGGGGGAACCCCGCGAAAATTAAAAAAAAAAAATTTGCATGAGCAAGCCCCCCCCCCGGGACGATACCAGACCCATCGGTCTGGTATGGATCTTAAGGGGAAGCCCCACGCCAAAAGAAATGGTGTGGGGGTCCCCCCAAGATCCATACCAGAGCCTTATCCGAGCTCGCAGCCAATCGGGTCAGGAAAGGGGGTGGGGACGAGCGCCCCCCCCCCCCAGAACTGTACCAGGCCGCGTGCCCTCAACATGGGGGTGGGTGCTTTGGGGCACCCCCCCACTCCAAAGCACCTTGTCCCCATGTTGATGAGGACAAGGGCCCCTTCCCAACAACCCTGGCCGTTGGTTGTTGGGTTCTACGGGCAGGGGGCTTATCGGAATCTGGGAGCCCCCTTTAATAAGGGGGCCCCCAGATCCCGGCCCCCCCCCACACTATGTGAATGAGTATAGTGTACATCGTACCCCTACCCATTCACCTGGAATAAAAAGTGTAAAAAATAAAACACACTAGATAGGTAATAGTAGTAATTTATTAGGCAGCTCCGGGGGTCTCTTCCGACTTCGGGGGTCACAAGGTTTAGGAGTGTGTCTATGGGAATGTTTGACCATTCTTCCAGGTCAGGCACTGATGTTGGATGAGAAGGCCTGGCTCGCAGTCTCCTCTCGAATTCATCCCAAAGGTGTTTTATGGGGTTGAGGTCAGGACTCTGTGCAGGCCAGTCAAGTTCCTCCACCCCAAACTCGCTCATCCATGTCTTTATGGACCTTGCTTTGTGCACTGGTGCGCAGTCATGTTGGAACAGGAAGGGGCCGTCCCCAAACTGTTCCCACAAAGATGGGAGAATGAAATTGTCCAAAATGTCTTGGTATGCTGACGCCTTAAGAGTTCCCTTCACTGGAACTAAGGGGGCCAAACCAACCCCTGAAAAACAACCCCCACACTATAATCCCCCCCTCCACCAAATGGTTCGGACCAGTGCACAAAGCAAGGTCCATAAAGACATGGATGAGGGAGTTTGGGGTGGAGGGAAGTGACTGGCCTGCACAGAGTCCTGACCTCAACCCCGATAGAACACCTTTGGGATGAATTAGATGTCCGTCAGCACCCGCTGATCGTTCGGTACACGGGCGGAACAAGGATCTGTCAGTAGGGAAGGTATGGATCCTGTGTGCCTGCAAAGCAGTGACACAGATCTGTGCCTTCCCCTAGTAAAAGCACCTCCCCCCACACTACACTGAAACACTGGCTAGGCACACATTGCCCCTGATATTAACCCCTTCTCAGCCAGTGTCAGTACAGTGACAGTGCATATATTTAGCACTGATCACTGTATTAGTGTCAGTTAGTGTCCGATTGTCTGCCGCAATATCGCAGTGCTGCAATAAGTTGCTGATCGCCGCCATTACTAGTAATAAATAAATAAAAATCCTGTAAATCTATCCTATAGTTTGTAGACGCTATAAATTTTCAATCAATATACGCTAATTGGGGTATTTTTTTAAAAAATTTTTACCAAAAATATGTAGCAGAATACATATTGGCCTAAATTGACGAAGAAAAATACCACCAACAGATAAAAGAAAGCTTTATTTCTGGGGGGGACATAAATTTTATTTGGGTACAGCGTCGCACAACCGCACAATTTCAGTTTTTTTTGTTTTTTTGTTTTTTATTAAGAGAGTGTTTTGTGCCCAGAAAGTCCACGGACTGCGATCCAAAATAAATCCTTTCTGGCTGATAAGTAACTAGGAGGACATGGCACTTGGTGTTTGGGTGAAACTAGCGAGTGTCCACACTGCCACCCAGTGGTCTCTCTCTATAACTGCACCCGGATACATAGAATTACAGCTTTGGAGGAAGTTTCTTGTATACAGGAGCATCTCAAAAAATTAGAATATCATCAAAAAGTTAATTTATTTCAGTAATTCAATTCAAAAAGTGAAACTCCTATATTTTATATAGATGTGTTACACACAGAATAATATATTTCACGCATTTCTTTCTTTTAATTTTGATGATTATGGCGAGTGACAACCCAAAATTCTGTATCTCAGAAAATGAGAATATTACAGAAGACCAATATAAAAAATAAAAAAAAAAGGATTATTAATAGAGAAATGTTGTCTTAGTGAGAAGTCTGTCCATGTACAGTATAGGATACACTCAATACTTGGTTGGGGCTCCTTTGGCATGAATTCCGGCATCAATGGGGCGTGGCATGGAGGAGATCAGCCTGTGGCACAGCTGAGGTGTTATGGAAGGTCAGGTTGCTTTGATAGCGGCCTTCAGCTCGTCTGCATTGTTGGGTCTGGTGTCTCTCATCTTCCACAGATTCTCTATGGGATTTAGGTCAGGCGAGTTTGCTGGCCAATCAAGTGCAGTGATCCCATGATCATGTGACCAGGTATTGGTAGTTTTGGCAGTGTGGGAGGTCCTTCTGGAAAACAAAACCAGCATCTCCATAAAGCTGGTCAGTAGAGGGAAGCATGAAGAGCTCTAGAATTTCCTGGTAGAGGGCTGAGCTGACTTTGGATGATTTGGGGGGTCATGTCATCTCCTGGTGTTGGTCCTCCTGTGTTATATAAAGTCCAAAGTCAGCGCCTCTCTCTAGCAGGACATTCTAGAGCTCTTCATGCTTCCCTCTGCTGACCAGCTTTATGGAGATGATGATTTCATTTTCCAGCAGGACTTGGCACCTCCCACACTGCCAAAACTACCAATACCTGGTCACATGATCAGGGGATCATTGCGCTTGATTGGCCAACAAACTGGCCTGACCTAAATCCCATAGAAAATCTGTGGGGGATTGTCAAGAGGAAGATGAGAGACACCAGACCCAACAATGCAGACGAGCTGAAGGCCGCTATCATAGCAACCTGGACTTCCATAACACCTCAGCAGTGCCACAGGCTGATCCCCTCCATGCCACGCCGCATTGATGCCGGAATTCATGCAAAATATTGAGTGTATCCTATACTGTACATGGACAGACTTCTCACAAAGACAACATTTCTCTATTAATAATCCTTTTTTCTATTGTATGTTTGGGGTGAACGTGGAATCACAAATACTCCTACAGAGGCACCATCCCTAGAAGATATGCAACTATGTTACAAAGAAAAAGTGTAGAATAGGATGGGACTTCAATTGGGCCTCAGAGGAGTGTAAACAAAATAGAATACAATACTATGAGTATAGAAAAATACACATTTTATTTATCTGCCCTTAAGGCAGTACCTTCTAAAAGTAAAAATCAAGTTAAGATAAATTATTCAAATTTTCTGAGATACAGAATTTTGGGGTGTCACTGGCTGTTAATCCTCAAAATGAAAAGAAAGAAGTGCTTGAAATCTATCACTCTGTGTGTAACTAATCTATATAAAATATAGGAGTTTCACTTTTTGAATTGAATTACAGTGGAACCTCGGATTATGAGCATAATCCGTTCCAGGAGAATGCTCGTAATCCAAAGTACTCGCATATCAAAGCGAGTTTCCCCCATAGAAGTCAATGGAAACAAAAATAATTTGTTCCGCATTGACTTCAATGGGCTGCAATATCGCATGATGCGGGCGGGGGGGGGGCGCCGGAGAGCCTCAGAAACAGCCGGAAAGGCCCGAGGACACTTCGGCCGACCTCGGCAAACCTTGGGAACGTAGTATTTCCAAGCATTTCCGAACGGCTACGATCGGCGTTGATCGGCTCTGGCGCCCCCCCCCCACCTCAGGCCAAACGCGGTACTGCACTCCGCTTTGGCCTGAATCCTCCTCCTTTTGCCAGACAAAACTCACAAACCGAGTTAGGGTTTTTCAAAATACAGTGGTCGTATTACGAAACGCTCGTTTACCGCGTTACTCGCAATCCAAAGTTCCACTGTACTGAAATAAATGAACTTTTTGATGATATTCTAATTTTAGGAGATGCTCCTGTATATTTTGATGGAATCTCCTATCTCTGGTGAATTCTCTTCTCTTTGTTTCAGGTGACCCGCAGGTTCGGCATCCCAGGCCTGAAGCGGGCGATGGATTGGTTTGGGTATCATGGAGGACATTGCCGCTCCCCTCTTCTCCCGCTCACAGATCAGGAGCAGAAGGACTTACGGACGGTGTTTACGGACAATGGCTGGCTTTGATCCGGGAAGAAGGTCGAAACGGGATCTCCTTCCTTCCACTTCTTCCTGAATGTTTCATTTTTCTATGTAGCGGGGTGAAAACCCCGAGAAGGAAATATACACAACATAAAATAAATCCTTCACATGGAACAAATGTGTTTTCATTAAAGAAAAGATAAATGTGATCTCATACAAGGCTGACTTCTCTGTCCCCTCATTTCCCCCTACTGGGGCGCCATCCGCAGGGCTGCTACAAAATGATTCGTTTCGGGTGGAACAGTAAGGGGGGGGGGGGGCTCTGATGGAACCCTGATATTAGGGAAGACTCTGATCAGGATTGTGGTGTAGGGTGGGATTCTGAAGGGGACTCAGACATAAGAGGGGACTCTGAAGGGGACTCCGATGTACACAAGAACTCCTATACATCTGAGTTCTTGTACACATCTAAGTCCGCTTCAGAGTCCTTCTATACATCTGAGTCCCTTTAAAAGGACTCTGAAGGGGACTCAGACATAAGGAAGGACTCTGAAGGGTATACAAGGACTCCCCTGGTATGAAATATAAAAACCTAAAGCTGCAGTCACATGACCACCATCCTCTCCTCTTCTGGTTATTTCCCTGGGTCCTCTCTCAGGTGTCCTTATCACTGCCTGTGGTCACATGACCCTCCTCCCCTTTTCTGTTCACTTCCTGGGGTCCTCTCTCAGGTGTCCTTATCACTGCCTGTGGTCACATGACCATCCTCTCCTCTTCTGTTTACTTCCTGGGGTCCTCTTTCAGGTGTCCTCATCACTGCCTGTGGTCACATGACCATCCTCTCCTCTGCTGGTTACTTCATGAATCAGAGCAGGAAATGAGCGGTGACTGGGATGGAGGAGAGGAGGAGTCGGGATGGAGGAGAGGAGGAGGAGTCGGGGTGGAGGAGAGGAGGAGGAGTCGGGTGGAGGAGAGGAGGAGGAGTCGGGGTGGAGGAGAGGAGGAGTCGGGGGGGGAGGGGGGCTCTCTGATTACATTTAATTGTCTCCTGGAGTTCAGAATGAAAGCAGAACTGACCCCTCTTCTCCTTTACAAGGAAGCCGCCATCTTAGGCTCTGTCTGACCTGCGGTTGCCATGGTGATACACATGTGATGACCCTGGACATTGACTGGCAGTTCAGTTGAGAGCACAGTGACAGTTGTACCGGCGGCCTTGTGACTGTTCTGGGGACTCGGATCCATCGCTGGGCGGAGCTCCTCTGAAGAAGTTCCGACCACATCCTTGAGGATGACCCCCCCCCCCCGCCCCTGGAGAGGTGCAAACCGTCCTCTCTCTGACCCCGCGCAAGATGAACTCACGGGGCCCCGGATACGGGTGTATTTAGGGGGGTTGTTTGGGAAATCTGTATCTGAAGCGTCCCTCCCCCCGAGAAATACCCCTCCTGAGAAATACCTCCCCCTGAAAAATAACTCCCCTCGAGAAATACCTCCTTTATTAGGTCCTCCTTGCTAGTAGCGGGTTGGACCGCCTTTATTAGGACCCCCTTTATTAGGTCCTCCTTGCTAGTAGCGGGTTGGACCGCCTTTATTACATCCCCCTTGCTAGTAGCGGGTTGGACCCCCTTTATTAGGTCCCCCTTGCTAGTAGCGGGTTGGACCCCCTTTGTTAGATCCATCTTGCTAGTAGCGGGTTGGACCCCCTTTATTAGGTCCCCCTTGCTAGTAGCGGGTTGGACCCCCTTTGTTAGATCCATCTTGCTAGTAGCGGGTTGGACCCCCTTTATTAGGTCCCCCTTGCTAGTAGCGGGTTCCCCAGCATGTGCCATTGGCAATACATCTTCCTAGTGGTTGACCTCATGAAGTTCATATCTCAGGTTATCAGATCTCCTTACACTATTGCCAGGGACATTCCCCAACAGCAGGCAGAAGCAATCAATAACACTGAGATCCAGGAGAACCTGAGGAAAGCAGATCTATCAACAGAGCTCAGGCTGACGACAGTCCAGCAGCACTAAATTTATGGCGGAGGACACTACAGCGTAGAGCAGGGTCCCTACAAAAAGCTTATTTTTTTTTTATTTTTTTACTCATTTTATTTTTATGAAATTTTCATGGACAGAGAAAAAAGGTACAAAAATAGAAAAAAGGTAAAAGATAAAAGGGGAGAAAAGAAAAGTCATTTAGTATCCATATTTCCTCTTCCTTAAACAATACTTTCAGACAAGTACTTGCCGATTATTTTGCGGTGCGATTTGCATCAATACAAAAAAAAATGGCAGCAAATCGCCCTGCAAAGTATTGCATTTGAACAAAATGAATTGCGGTTCCTGTCCTATTCACATGCCATCTCTCCCTCTCTCCCCCACCCCCCGCTCCTGTGTGTGTATAGAAAGGGAAAAGCGCCATCTAGTGGGCAGTTTATTAAAGTTGTTAGAACTCACATTAAGGCCTCATGCTGACGGACGTTTTAAAAAAGCTAGTACAGATGCCAGGAAAAAAGCTGCGTTAAAAAACGCGATTTTATCCGCGTTTTGCATTTAATTCAATGCGCGTTTAGCCGCGCTGGCTTTAAGCCGCGTTTCTCTGTCTCTGTTCAAAATCAATGGTTCTCTATGGGAGCCCATTGACTTGAATAGAAGTCGCACCAGAAGTCGGATCAAGATGATCCGACTTACAGTGCGACTTGTGTGCTGAGAATTTTGAAGGGGGAACTCCGCGAAAATGTAAAAAAAAAATTTGCATGAGCAAGCTTCCCCCCCCCCCCCCGGGACGATACCAGACCCATCGGTCTGGTATGGATCTTAAGGGGAAGCCCCACGCCAAAAGAAATGGTGTGGGGGTCCCCCCAAGATCCATACCAGAGCCTTATCCGAGCTCGCAGCCAATCGGGTCAGGAAAGGGGGTGGGGACGAGCGAGCGCCCCCCCCCCTCCAGAACTGTACCAGGCCGCGTGCCCTCAACATGGGGGTGGGTGCTTTGGGGCAGGGGGGGCCCTGCGTCCCCCCCACTCCAAAGCACCTTGTCCCCATGTTGATGAGGACAAGGGCCCCTTCCCAACAACCCTGGCCGTTGGTTGTCGGGATCTACAGGCGGGGGGCTTATCGGAATCTGGGAGCCCCCTTTAATAAGGGGGCCCCCAGATCCCAGCCCCCCCCACACTATGTGAATGAGTATAGGGTACATCGTACCCCTACCCATTCACTTGGAATAAAAAGTGTAAAAAATAAAACACACTAGATAGGTAATAGTAGTAATTTATTAGGCAGCTCCAGGGGTCTCTTCCGATGGATGGAACCCTGATATTAGGGAAGACTCTGATCAGGATTGTGGTGTAGGGTGGGATTCTGAAGGGGACTCAGACATAAGAGGGGACTCTGAAGGGGACTCCGATGTACACAAGAACTCCTATACATCTGAGTTCTTGTACACATCTAAGTCCGCTTCAGAGTCCTTCTATACATCTGAGTCCCTTTAAAAGGACTCTGAAGGGGACTCAGACATAAGGAAGGACTCTGAAGGGTATACAAGGACTCCCCTGGTATGAAATATAAAAACCTAAAGCTGCAGTCACATGACCACCATCCTCTCCTCTTCTGGTTATTTCCCTGGGTCCTCTCTCAGGTGTCCTTATCACTGCCTGTGGTCACATGACCCTCCTCCCCTTTTCTGTTCACTTCCTGGGGTCCTCTCTCAGGTGTCCTTATCACTGCCTGTGGTCACATGACCATCCTCTCCTCTTCTGTTTACTTCCTGGGGTCCTCTTTCAGGTGTCCTCATCACTGCCTGTGGTCACATGACCATCCTCTCCTCTGCTGGTTACTTCATGAATCAGAGCAGGAAATGAGCGGTGACTGGGATGGAGGAGAGGAGGAGGAGTCGGGATGGAGGAGAGGAGGAGGAGTCGGGGTGGAGGAGAGGAGGAGGAGTCAGGGTGGAGGAGAGGAGGAGTCGGGGGGGGGAGGGGGGCTCTCTGATTACATTTAATTGTCTCCTGGAGTTCAGAATGAAAGCAGAACTGACCCCTCTTCTCCTTTACAAGGAAGCCGCCATCTTAGGCTCTGTCTGACCTGCGGTTGCCATGGTGATACACATGTGATGACCCTGGACATTGACTGGCAGTTCAGTTGAGAGCACAGTGACAGTTGTACCGGCGGCCTTGTGACTGTTCTGGGGACTCGGATCCATCGCTGGGCGGAGCTCCTCTGAAGAAGTTCCGACCACATCCTTGAGGATGACCCCCCCCCCCCCCGCCCCTGGAGAGGTGCAAACCGTCCTCTCTCTGACCCCGCGCAAGATGAACTCACGGGGCCCCGGATACGGGTGTATTTAGGGGGGTTGTTTGGGAAATCTGTATCTGAAGCGTCCCTCCCCCCGAGAAATACCCCTCCTGAGAAATACCTCCCCCTGAAAAATAACTCCCCTCGAGAAATACCTCCTTTATTAGGTCCTCCTTTATTAGGTCCTCCTTGCTAGTAGCGGGTTGGACCGCCTTTATTACATCCCCCTTGCTAGTAGCGGGTTGGACCCCCTTTATTAGGTCCCCCTTGCTAGTAGCGGGTTGGACCCCCTTTGTTAGATCCATCTTGCTAGTAGCGGGTTGGACCCCCTTTATTAGGTCCCCCTTGCTAGTAGCGGGTTGGACCCCCTTTATTAGGTCCCCCTTGCTAGTAGCGGGTTGGACCCCCTTTGTTAGATCCATCTTGCTAGTAGCGGGTTGGACCCCCTTTATTAGGTCCCCCTTGCTAGTAGCGGGTTCCCCAGCATGTGCCATTGGCAATACATCTTCCTAGTGGTTGACCTCATGAAGTTCATATCTCAGGTTATCAGATCTCCTTACACTATTGCCAGGGACATTCCTCAACAGCAGGCAGAAGCAATCAATAACACTGAGATCCAAGAGAACCTGAGGAAAGCAGATCTATCAACAGAGCTCAGGCTGACGACAGTCCAGCAGCACTAAATTTATGGCGGAGGACACTACAGCATAGAGCAGGGTCCCTACAAAAAGCTTATTTTTTTTTTATTTTTTTACTCATTTTATTTTTATGAAATTTTCATGGACAGAGAAAAAAGGTACAAAAATAGAAAAAAGGTAAAAGATAAAAGGGGAGAAAAGAAAAGTCATTTAGTATCCATATTTCCTCTTCCTTAAACAATACTTTCAGACAAGTACTTGCCGATTATTTTGCGGTGCGATTTGCATCAATACAAAAAAAAATGGCAGCAAATCGCCCTGCAAAGTATTGCATTTGAACAAAATGAATTGCGGTTCCTGTCCTATTCACATGCCATCTCTCCCTCTCTCCCCCACCCCCCGCTCCTGTGTGTGTATAGAAAGGGAAAAGCGCCATCTAGTGGGCAGTTTATTAAAGTTGTTAGAACTCACATTAAGGCCTCATGCTGACGGACGTTTTAAAAAAGCTAGTACAGATGCCAGGAAAAAAGCTGCGTTAAAAAACGCGATTTTATCCGCGTTTTGCATTTAATTCAATGCGCGTTTAGCCGCGCTGGCTTTAAGCCGCGTTTCTCTGTCTCTGTTCAAAATCAATGGTTCTCTATGGGAGCCCATTGACTTGAATAGAAGTTGCACCAGAAGTCGGATCAAGATGATCCGACTTACGGTGCGACTTGTGTGCTGAGAATTTTGAAGGGGGAACTCCGCGAAAATGTAAAAAAAAAATTTGCATGAGCAAGCTTCCCCCCCCCCCCCCCGGGACGATACCAGACCCATCGGTCTGGTATGGATCTTAAGGGGAAGCCCCACGCCAAAAGAAATGGTGTGGGGGTCCCCCCAAGATCCATACCAGAGCCTTATCCGAGCTCGCAGCCAATCGGGTCAGGAAAGGGGGTGGGGACGAGCGAGCGCCCCCCCCCTCCAGAACTGTACCAGGCCGCGTGCCCTCAACATGGGGGTGGGTGCTTTGGGGCAGGGGGGGCCCTGCGTCCCCCCCACTCCAAAGCACCTTGTCCCCATGTTGATGAGGACAAGGGCCCCTTCCCAACAACCCTGGCCGTTGGTTGTCGGGGTCTACAGGCGGGGGGCTTATCGGAATCTGGGAGCCCCCTTTAATAAGGGGGCCCCCAGATCCCGGCCCCCCCCACACTATGTGAATGAGTATAGGGTACATCGTACCCCTACCCATTCACTTGGAATAAAAAGTGTAAAAAATAAAACACACTAGATAGGTAATAGTAGTAATTTATTAGGCAGCTCCAGGGGTCTCTTCCGACTTCGGGGGTCACAAGGTTTAGGAGTGTGTCTATGGGAATGTTTGACCATTCTTCCAGGTCAGGCACTGATGTTGGATGAGAAGGCCTGGCTCGCAGTCTCCTCTCGAATTCATCCCAAAGGTGTTTTATGGGGTTGAGGTCAGGACTCTGTGCAGGCCAGTCAAGTTCCTCCACCCCAAACTCGCTCATCCATGTCTTTATGGACCATGCTTTGTGCACTGGTGCGCAGTCATGTTGGAACAGGAAGGGGGCCGCCCCCAAACTGTTCCCACAAAGATGGGAGAATGAAATTGTCCAAAATGTCTTGGTATGCTGACGCCTTAAGAGTTCCCTTCACTGGAACTAAGGGGGCCAAACCAACCCCTGAAAAACAACCCCCACACTATAATCCCCCCCTCCACCAAATGGTTCGGACCAGTGCACAAAGCAAGGTCCATAAAGACATGGATGAGGGAGTTTGGGGTGGAGGGACGTGACTGGCCTGCACAGAGTCCTGACCTCAACCCCGATAGAACACCTTTGGGATGAATTAGATGTCCGTCAGCACCCGCTGATCGTTCGGTACACGGGCGGAACAAGGATCTGTCAGTAGGGAAGGTATGGATCCTGTGTGCCTGCAAAGCAGTGACACAGATCTGTGCCTTCCCCTAGTAAAAGCACCTCCCCCCACACTACACTGAAACACTGGCTAGGCACACATTGCCCCTGATATTAACCCCTTCTCAGCCAGTGTCAGTACAGTGACAGTGCATATATTTAGCACTGATCACTGTATTAGTGTCAGCTAGTGTCCGATTGTCAGCCGCAATATCGCAGTGCTGCAATAAGTCGCTGATCGCCGCCATTACTAGTAATAAATAAATAAAAATCCTGTAAATCTATCCTATAGTTTGTAGACGCTATAAATTTTCAATCAATATACGCTAATTGGGGTATTTTTTTTAAAATTTTTTACCAAAAATATGTAGCAGAATACATATTGGCCTAAATTGACGAAGAAAAATACCACCAACAGATAAAAGAAAGCTCTATTTCTGGGGGGGACATACATTTTATTTGGGTACAGCGTCGCACAACCGCACAATTTCAGTTTTTTTTGTTTTTTTGTTTTTTATTAAGAGAGTGTTTTGTGCCCAGAAAGTCCACGGACTGCGATCCAAAATAAATCCTTTCTGGCTGATAAGTAACTAGGACATGGCACTTGGTGTTTGGGTGAAACCAGCGAGTGTCCACACTGCCACCCAGTGGTCTCTCTCTATAACTGCACCCGGATACATAGAATTACAGCTTTGGAGGAAGTTTCTTGTATACAGGAGCATCTCAAAAAATTAGAATATCATCAAAAAGTTAATTTATTTCAGTAATTCAATTCAAAAAGTGAAACTCCTATATTTTATATAGATGTGTTACACACAGAATAATATATTTCACGCATTTCTTTCTTTTAATTTTGATGATTATGGCGAGTGACAACCCAAAATTCTGTATCTCAGAAAATGAGAATATTACAGAAGACCAATATAAAAAATTTAAAAAAAAAAGGATTATTAATAGAGAAATGTTGTCTTAGTGAGAAGTCTGTCCATGTACAGTATAGGATACACTCAATACTTGGTTGGGGCTCCTTTGGCATGAATTCCGGCATCAGTGCGGCGTGGCATGGAGGAGATCAGCCTGTGGCACAGCTGAGGTGTTATGGAAGCCCAGGTTGCTTTGATAGCGGCCTTCAGCTTGTCTGCATTGTTGGGTCTGGTGTCTCTCATCTTCCACAGATTCTCTATGGGATTTAGGTCAGGCGAGTTTGCTGGCCAATCAAGTGCAGTGATCCCATGATCATGTGACCAGGTATTGGTAGTTTTGGCAGTGTGGGAGGTCCTTCTGGAAAACAAAACCAGCATCTCCATAAAGCTGGTCAGTAGAGGGAAGCATGAAGAGCTCTAGAATTTCCTGGTAGAGGGCTGAGCTGACTTTGGATGATTTGGGGGGTCATGTCATCTGCTGGTGTTGGTCCTCCTGTGTTATATAAAGTCCAAAGTCAGCGCCTCTCTCTAGCAGGACATTCTAGAGCTCTTCATGCTTCCCTCTGCTGACCAGCTTTATGGAGATGATGATTTCATTTTCCAGCAGGACTTGGCACCTCCCACACTGCCAAAACTACCAATACCTGGTCACATGATCAGGGGATCATTGCGCTTGATTGGCCAACAAACTGGCCTGACCTAAATCCCATAGAAAATCTGTGGGGGATTGTCAAGAGGAAGATGAGAGACACCAGACCCAACAATGCAGACGAGCTGAAGGCCGCTATCATAGCAACCTGGACTTCCATAACACCTCAGCAATGCCACAGGCTGATCTCCTCCATGCCACGCCGCATTGATGCCGGAATTCATGCAAAATATTGAGTGTATCCTATACTGTACATGGACAGACTTCTCACTAAGACAACATTTCTGTATTAATAATCCTTTTTTCTATTGTATGTTTGGGGTGAACGTGGAATCACAAATACTCCTACAGAGGCACCATCCCTAGAAGATATGCAACTATGTTACAAAGAAAAAGTGTAGAATAGGATGGGACTTCAATTGGGCCTCAGAGGAGTGTAAACAAAATAGAATACAATACTATGAGTATAGAAAAATAGACACATTTTATTTATCTGCCCTCAAGGCAGTACCTTCTAAAAGTAAAAATCAAGTTAAGATAAATTATTCAAATTTTCTGAGATACAGAATTTTGGGGTGTCACTGGCTGTTAATCCTCAAAATGAAAAGAAAGAAGTGCTTGAAATCTATCACTCTGTGTGTAACTAATCTATATAAAATATAGGAGTTTCACTTTTTTAATTGAATTACAGTGGAACCTCGGATTATGAGCATAATCCGTTCCAGGAGAATGCTCGTAATCCAAAGTACTCGCATATCAAAGCGAGTTTCCCCCATAGAAGTCAATGGAAACAAAAATAATTTGTTCCGCATTGACTTCAATGGGCTGCAATATCGCATGATGCGGGCGGGGGGGGGGGGGGGGGGCCGGCGCCGGAGAGCCTCAGAAACAGCCGGAAAGGCCCGAGGACACTTCGGCCGACCACGGCAAACCTTGGGAAAGTAGTATTTCCAAGCATTTCCGAACGGCTACGATCGGCGTCGATCGGCTCTGGCGCCCCCCCCCCCACCTCAGGCCAAACGCGGTACTGCACTCCGCTTTGGCCTGAATCCTCCTCCTTTTGCCAGACAAAACTCACAAACCGAGTTA
This sequence comes from Aquarana catesbeiana, assembly GCF_042186555.1. NCBI lineage: Eukaryota > Metazoa > Chordata > Amphibia > Anura > Ranidae > Aquarana > Aquarana catesbeiana. The sequence continues at coordinate 6,733,583 of NC_133331.1, forward strand.
GGGTTTTTCAAAATACAGTGGTCGTATTACGAAACGCTCGTTTACCGCGTTACTCGCAATCCAAAGTTCCACTGTACTGAAATAAATGAACTTTTTGATGATATTCTAATTTTAGGAGATGCTCCTGTATATTTTGATGGAATCTCCTATCTCTGGTGAATTCTCTTCTCTTTGTTTCAGGTGACCCGCAGGTTCGGCATCCCAGGCCTGAAGCGGGCGATGGATTGGTTTGGGTATCATGGAGGACATTGCCGCTCCCCTCTTCTCCCGCTCACAGATCAGGAGCAGAAGGACTTACGGACGGTGTTTACGGACAACGGCTGGCTTTGATCCGGGAAGAAGGTCGAAACGGGATCTCCTTCCTTCCACTTCTTCCTGAATGTTTCATTTTTCTATGTAGCGGGGTGAAAACCCCGAGAAGGAAATATACACAACATAAAATAAATCCTTCACATGGAACAAATGTGTTTTCATTAAAGAAAAGATAAATGTGATCTCATACAAGGCTGGCTTCTCTGTCCCCTCATTTCCCCCTACTGGGGCGCCATCCGCAGGGCTGCTACAAAATGATTCGTTTCGGGTGGAACGGTAAGGGGGGGGGGGGGGGGGGCTCTGATGGGACCCTGATATTAGGGAAGACTCTGATGAGGATTGTGGTGTAGGGTGGGATTCTGAAGGGGACTCAGACATAAGGGAGGACTCTGAAGGGGACTCAGATGTACACAAGAACTCCTATACATCTGAGTCCTTGTACACATCTAAGTCCGCTTCAGAGTCCGTCTGTACATCTGAGTCCCTTTCAAAGGACTCTGAAGGGGACTCAGACATAAGGAAGGACTCTGAAGGGGACTCAGACATAAGGAAGGACTCTGAAGGGTATACAAGGACTCCCCTGGTATGAAATATAAAAACCTAAAGCTGCAGTCACATGACCACCATCCTCTCCTCTTCTGGTTATTTCCCGGGGTCCTCTCTCAGGTGTCCTTATCACTGCCTGTGGTCACATGACCCTCCTCCCCTTTTCTGTTTACTTCCTGGGGTCCTCTCTCAGGTGTCCTTATCACTGCCTGTGGTCACATGACCATCCTCTCCTCTTCTGTTTACTTCCTGGGGTCCTCTTTCAGGTGTCCTCATCACTGCCTGTGGTCACATGACCATCCTCTCCTCTGCTGGTTACTTCATGAATCAGAGCAGGAAATGAGCGGTGACTGGGATGGAGGAGAGGAGGAGGAGTCGGGATGGAGGAGAGGAGGAGTCGGGGTGGAGGAGAGGAGGAGGAGTCGGGGTGGAGGAGAGGAGGAGTCGGGGGGGAGGGGGGCTCTCTGATTACATTTAATTGTCTCCTGGAGTTCAGAATGAAAGCAGAACTGACCCCTCTTCTCCTTTACAAGGAAGCCGCCATCTTAGGCTCTGTCTGACCTGCGGTTGCCATGGTGATACACATGTGATGACCCTGGACATTGACTGGCAGTTCAGTTGAGAGCACAGTGACAGTTGTACCGGCGGCCTTGTGACTGTTCTGGGGACTCGGATCCATCGCTGGGCGGAGCTCCTCTGAAGAAGTTCCGACCACATCCTTGAGGATGACCCCCCCCCCCCGCCCCTGGAGAGGTGCAAACCGTCCTCTCTCTGACCCCGCGCAAGATGAACTCACGGGGCCCCGGATACGGGTGTATTTAGGGGGGTTGTTTGGGAAATCTGTATCTGAAGCGTCCCTCCCCCCGAGAAATACCCCTCCTGAGAAATACCTCCCCCTGAAAAATAACTCCCCTCGAGAAATACCTCCCCCTGAGAAATATCTCCCCCCGATAAATACCCCCCTGAGAAATACCTCCCCCTAAGAAATAACTCCCCCAATAAATACCCCCATGAGAAATACCTCCCCTGAGAATTATCTCCCCATAAGAAATACCCCCCCTCGAGAAATACCTCCCCCTGAGAAATATCTCCCCCCGATAAATACCCCCTGAGAATTATCTCCCCATAAGAAATACCCCTCCCCCTGAGAAATACGTCCCCCTAAGAAATACCTCCCCCCTAAGAAATACCTCCCCCCTAAGAAATAACTCCTCCTGAGAAATACCTCCCCCATGAGAAATACCTCCCTCCTGAAAAATACCTCCCTCCTGAGAAATACCTCCCCCTAAGAAATACCTCCCACCTGAGAAATACCTCCCCCTGAGGCATCCTTCCCCCTGAGAAATACCTCCCACCTGAAAAATACCTGAGCTCAGCAATGCTGCGATAGAGGAGACAGTGGACCACACTGTCACCCGATGATCCTGCCCCTTATGACGTCACCATCCCATCATGCTCCGGGTGGTGATGTCATAAGGGGCGGGATCACCGGGTGACATCACCCCATGCCAATATAAGTTGTGCACCGCCCACACGGCATTACAGCGGGAGAGAGCGTCGTGTCAACATTGGAAGAAGAGACGAGGGAAGAAGACGACGGAGAAGACTGGGCAAGAGCTAGCAAAAGAGTAGAAGAACCCGGCAGAAGACAGCGGGAGAAGAGGCCGGAGAGAGCAGAGAAGTCGGAAGAGACCCCCGAAGTCGGAGCTGCCTAATAATTACTAGCAGAAGATAGCGGAGAAGCCCGGCAGAAGACACCAGACAGCGGGAGAAGAACCGGAGAGCGTGGAGAAGAGGCCGGAGAGCGCGGAGAAGTCGGAAGAGACCCCCGGAGCTGCCTAATAAATTACTTTAAAAACCTGTGTAGTGTGTTTTTTTTATTGACACTTTTTTTCCTCCAGGTGAATGGGTAGGGGTACGATGTACCCCATACTCATTCACATAGGGTGGGGGGCCGGGATCTGGGGGACCCCTTATTAAAGAGAGCTCCAGCATTCCGATAAGCCTCCCACCCGCAGACCCCGACAACCAACGGCCAGGGTTGTCGGGAAGAGGCCCTTGTCCTCATCAACATGGGGACAAGGTGCTTTGGGGTGGGGTGCCACAGGGCTCCCCCCTGCCCCAAAGCACCCACCCCCCCATGTTGAGGGCATGCGGCCTGGTACGGTTCGGGGGGGGGGCGCTCGCTCGTCCCCACCCCTTTTCCTGACTGGCTGGGCTGCGTGCTCGGATAAGGGTCTGGTATGGATTTTGGGGGAACCCCTATGCCGTTTTTTTCGGCGTAGGGGGTTCCCCTTAAAATCCATACCAGACGGAAGTATGCTCTTAGAGGGGGAACCCATGCCGTTTTTTTATTTAAAATTTGGCGTGGAGTACCCCCTCAAGATTCATACCAGACACAGTGCCTGGTATTGTCGGGGATCAAAGTCGGATCCCCGTTCATTGAAGTCGGACGCGTTTCTGACTTCAAGTCGCTGGGGGGAAAGTCGGATCCAAAGTAGAACGACTGGCGTGTCGCACCAGTGTGAACCCGCAGACCCCGACAACCAACGGCCAGTGTGAACCCGCAGACCCCGACAACCAACGACCAGTGTGAACCCGCAGACCCCGACAACCAACGGCCAGTGTGAACCCGCAGACCCCGACAACCAACGGCCAGTGTGAACCCGTAGACCCCGACAACCAACGACCAGTGTGAACCCGCAGACCCCAACAACCAACGGCCAGTGTGAACCCGCAGACCCCGACAACCAACGGCCAGTGTGAATCCGTAGACCCCGACAACCAACGGCCAGTGTGAACCCGCAGACCCCGACAACCAACGGCCAGTGTGATCCCCGCTGACCCCGACAACCAACGACCAGTGTGAACCCGCAGACCCGGACAACCAACGGCCAGTGTGAATCCGTAGACTCCGACAACCAACGGCCAGTGTGAATCCGTAGATCCCGACAACCAACGGCCAGTGTGAACCCGCAGACCCCGACAACCAACGGCCAGTGTGAACCCGCAGACCCCGACAACCAACGGCCAGTGTGAACCCGCAGACCCCCACAACCAACGGCCAGTGTGAACCCGCAGACCCCCACAACCAACGACCAGTGTGAACCCGCACACCCCGACAACCAACGGCCAGCGTGAACCCGCAGACCCCGACAACCAACGGCCAGCGTGAACCCGGCCTATTAGGATATCAATGGAGTGATTGCACAGCTGATAAACAAAGGAAATGAAAGCTGGCCCAGAACCATAAGGCCGTGGTAGGTAAACCAAGTGAGAGGAAAAACGAGTGTGTAGCACCGAAGGCATAAGATAAAGCAGAGAATAGCCGTGTAAAAATAGGTCCTGGACCAGCTTTACTTTCCTTCCTTTATCAGCTGTGCAATCCCTCCATTCATATCCTATTAACCTCTTCAGCCCTGGAAGATTTTACCACCTCTCCGACCAGAGCACTTTTTTTACAATTTGGCACTGCGTCGCTTTAACTGACAATTGCGCGGTCGTGCGGCACTGCACCCAAACAAAATTTGCGTCCTTTTTTTCTCACAAATAGCTAGCGTTTATAAAAATAGGGGATAGATTTATGGCATTTTTATCATTTTTTTTTTTTAATAGTAATGGTGGCGATCTGCGATTTTTATCGGGACTGCGACATTGTGGCGGACAGATCGGACACTTTTGACACATTTTTGGGACCATTGACAATTTTACAGCGACCGGTGCTGTAAAAATGCACTGATTACTGTAAAAATGTCACTGGCAGGGAAGGGGTTAACATTAGGGGGGCGATCAAGGGGTTAAATGTGTTCCCTCTCTGTGTTCTAACTGAAGGGAGGGGATGGGACTTACTAGGGGAAATGACAGATCGCTGTTCATACTTTGTATGAACACACCATCAGTCATTTCTCCCCTGAAAGAACCCGGATCTGGTGTTTACACACACAGATCCCGGTTCTCACTGCGACACGAGCGATCACGGTTGCTCGGCGGTCATCGTGCCCGCCGGTCATCGCAGATCCTCCCAAAAATGCATCTGCTCCTGATGAGTGGTATTATGACCACGAAACGTGTAGAGCTGTCCTACGATGCCGCGTCACAGTAACTACATGCAATATCTGTATTTTATTATAACCAATCATTCTTATCCATGTAGAAATGTTACTGGTACAATTTGGGCCCACATACCCAAGGTCTGTATTTTATTATATTTTATTCTAACTGCTTACGGACCGCCCGCCGCAGGAATACGTCGGCTGTTTGAATAGGAGTACCGTTGTAATAGCAGCAGCTAGCTACCATAACCCCGGTATCCTCTTCTTCAGCGGGCAGTCCGCTACAAGATAGAAGTGGTCATTGTGGGGGATACGCCACAAGATCACTTTTATCGGCGGCGGGAGAGGGCCCCCCCTCCCACCGATCTCCTGTGCTCTCGGCAGTGGCAGAGGCGATCACATCTGTCCCCTGCCTGGGTATGGAGATGCGTGAGGGGAAGATGGCCCCACCCGTCTCCATACCACTGCAGGGCGGAGGCGACGTCAAAACGTCACTTCCCCCTATAGCTCTTAAAGGGCCATTTTTTTTTTTTATTATTAGAATTACATCATTTTTTACATTATGCGATCGTTAGCGCGAGAGGAATAATTTTAGCCCTAGACCTCCTCTGTAACTCAAAACATGCAACCTGTAGAATTTTTTAAACGTCGCCTATGGAGATTTTTAAGGGTAAAAGTTTGTCGCCATTTCACGAGCGGGCGCAACTTTGAAGCGCGACATGTTGGATATCAATTTACTTGGCGTAACATTATCTTTCCCACATACCCAAGGTCCATTATTATGTGTATCATGGTGGAATAATTGTGTACTATCAATTGTTTTGATGATATCTGTCGAGACCTTTTTTATTATATTACATTATATATACCTTCTCTACCAATTTATATGTATATATGCCCTTTGTAATTAAACAATTCTTATACTCATTGGTTCGTTTCATTTAGTAGTGTGCTTCATATAAATCTCTTTACTTTTTCATATATACTCAACACTTAATTTGTATAGCACTTCCCCCCCTGGGGACTCAATACACTTAGAAGGTGAGGCAGATATCTTGGAGAAGGCGTTGGCCGGGAATCAAACCCGGGTCATCTGCTTAGAAAGCAGCTATGCTCACCACTGCACCACCAACGCAAAGTAGCATGTCTTTTGTAGTGTGGGAGGAAACCGGAGTCCCCGGGGGAAACCCACGCAAGCACAGGGAGAACATGCAAACTCCATGCAGATAGTGTCCTGGTTAGGATTTGAACCAAAGACCCCAGTGCTGAAAGGCTAACCCCTAAGCCTCTGTGCTGCCCATATACGGCCTCTGTTCTATAAGGCCCGCCCCCGCTGAGCGGGGTAAGTCAGTGATGTCCAATAGAGAGAGAGAGAGAGAGAAAGAAAGAAAGAAAGAAAGAAAGAAAGAAAGAAAGAAAAGAAAGAAAAGAAAAGAAAGAAAAGAAAGAAAAGAAAGAAAAGAAAGAAAAGAAAGAAAGAAAGAAAGAAAGAAAGAAAGAAAGAAAGAAAGAAAGAAAGAAAGAAAGAAAGAAAGAAAGAGTGACAGACCTAGACTGGGTTAGAACGGCACAGAGCTGTAGTTCTAATCCCGGAACCTTGGATGACCGAACAATCAGATGTTGCGATCTGATGCTATAGCTGCAGAGGAGTGCCGGGAGAGTGGAACCGAGCGAGCAAGGGGCTCGTTAAAGAAAGAAAGAAATAAAGAAAGAAAGAAAGAAGTACCCACCTGCTCTTCTGCCCCACCTCTGTACCCCCCCTGCTCTTCTGCCCCACCTCTGTACCCCCCTGCTCTTCTGCCCCACCTCTGTACCCCCCTGCTCTTCTGCCCCACCTCGGTATCCCCCTGCTCTTCTGCTCCACCTCTGTACCCTCTGCTCTTCTGCCCCACCTCTGTACCCCCCTGCTCTTCTGCCCCACCTCTGTACCCCCCCTGCTCTTCTGCCCCACCTCTGTTCCCCTCTGCTCTTTTGCCCCACCTCTGTACCCCCCCTGTTCTTCTGCCCCACCTCTGTACCCCCTGCTCTTCTGCCCCACCTCTGTACCCCCCTGCTCTTCTGCCCCACCTCTGTACCTCCCTGCTCTTCTGCCCCACCTCTGTACCCCCTGCTCTTCTGCCCCACCTCAGTACCCCCTGCTCTTCTGCCACACCTCTGTATCCCCCTGCTCTTCTGCCCCACCTCTGTACCCCCCTGCTCTTCTGTCCCAACTTTGTACCCCCTGCTCTCCTGCCCCACCTCGGTATCCCCCTGCTCTTCTGCCCCACCTCTGTACCCTCTGCTCTTCTGCCCCACCTCTGTACCCCCCTGCTCTTCTGCCACACCTCTGTACCCCCTGCTCTTCTGCCACACCTCTGTACCCCCTGCTCTTCTGCCCCACCTCTGTTCCCCTCTGCTCTTTTGCCCCACCTCTGTACCCCCCTGTTCTTCTGCCCCACCTCTGTACCCCCTGCTCTTCTGCCACACCTCTGTACCCCTGCTCTTCTGCCCCACCTCTGTTCCCCTCTGCTCTTTTGCCCCCCCTGTTCTTCTGCCCCACCTCTGTACCCCCTGTTCTTCTGCCCCGGCTCAGGAACCCCCCTGCTCTTTTGCCCCACCTCTGTACCCCCTGCTCTTCTGCCCCACCTCTGTACCCCCCTGCTCTTCTGCCACACCTCTGTATCCCCCTGCTCTTCTGCCCCACCTCTGTACCCCCCTGCTCTTCTGTCCCAACTCTGTACCCCCCTGCTCTTCTGTCCCAACTCTGTACCCCCTGCTCTTCTGCCCCACCTCGGTATCCCCCTGCTCTTCTGCCCCACCTCTGTACCCCCTGCTCTTCTGCCCCACCTCTGTACCCCCCTGCTTTTCTGCCCCACCACTATAACCCCCTTCTCATCTGGCCCATCTCTGAACCCCCCCTGCTCCTCTGTCCTACAATAACACACTATAATAACACTGCACTACAATAACACACTATAATAACACTGCACTACAATAACACACTATACTAACACTGCACTATTTATAATATAATAACTAAATAACTGCGCCCACGCAGCTTAACACACAACTCCGGCAATGCCGAGATACCTGAACTCCCACGCCTGCGCGGGAGTGACGTCATGTTGGCCCAGCCAATTAAATCGGGCGGAGATTGGTACCTGGAAGCCACCTAGCCAAAGCTGGCAGTTGTTCCGGGACACTAGCGCTGGAGCGCTATGAAAAGTAAAGATCCGGTTTAAGACTCCTGGCCGTCCTCCTTGGTTGGCCTGCGCTGCTTCACTACCTGGAATAAATCCTGCAGGTGAAGACGGGTCTGATTATCACGAGTTTCAACATCGGGATCAACAGCCAGTGTTGCCCTTTGTTGACTAATGCAGGAATCCAATTGTGCCTTGATGTCATCAGTCGCTGGTGACATAACGAAACTCGGTAATGAGAGGATACCACCATTCTGTGGGATTATGTTGCTTTAATCCCTAGGAGGCGTGACGCTGGGAATGGTAATGTCATTCTTGTCCAAAGCTCTGTTCACATTTTTCCTACGATGTACCACGCTGGGATGGACAATAAATGTACTCCATCGTGGCATAGAGCCTGAACCCATTGCTGGTGTCATGGTTGGAAGGATCTCATCACTCCGAGGCCTAGTGTTATTCCTGGTAGGTGCGACACTCGGAATGGGAACGTCAGTCTTGTCCAAAGCTCTGTTCACATTTTTCCTACGACGTACGACGCTGGGATGGACAATAAATGTACTCCATCGTGGCCTAAGGCCGGAACCCATTGCTGGAGTCATGAATTTGGTTGGAAGGTTCTCATCACTCCATGGCCTAGTGTTACTCCTGGTAGGTGCGACTTTGGGAATAGGAAAGGCAGTCTCCTCCATAGCGCTCTCTGCATTTTTGCTTGTTGGTGGAATGTGGACATCACTCGGTGGGATGAAGTCACTCTTTTGTGGGAAGATATTCCTGTGCCCGACCACCATTTTTTGTTTGAGCTTCTTTATTCGCTGGCTTAGCCAAGCACGAAGGGAAGCTCGAGGAGGTGCGACTCTGGAAACGGGAACATCAATCTCTTCCATAGAGCTGTCCACATTTTCACTTGTTGGAAGGATGTCATCACTCATTGGGAAAATGTTGCTATCTCTAAACACTTTGGATGGCCTACGTTTCTTCACTGGCCGGCATAAATCCCGTATGTGAGCACGGATGTGATCCCTAGGAGGTGCAACTCTGGGAATAGGAAAGTCAGTCTCCTCCATGGTGATCTCCACATTTTCTCTTGTTGGAAAGATGTCATCACTCGTTGGGATTATGTTGCAAGCTTTGAACTTGATGATGGTTGGCCGGTGCTTCATCTGTTTGCACCTGACCACCATTCGTGGTGTACTTCTCTCCATTCGCCGGCGCAGCCAGGGATGTATGTAATCCGGAGGACGTGCGACTCTGGAAATGGGAATGTGACGGACTTCGGACACCCTGTTGGGTATATCCACCAAGAAGCTGCTTCTTAAGCTCTGGAACACGAGCACATCAGTCTCTTCCATAGAGCTGTCCACATTTTCACTTGTTGGAAGGATGTCATCACTCGGGAAAATGTTGCTATCTCTAAACACTTTGGATGGCCTATGTTTCTTCACTGGCCGGCATAAATCCCGTATGTGAGCACGGATGTGATCCCTAGGAGGTGCGACTCTGGGAATAGGAAAGTCAGTCTCCTCCATGGTGATCTCCACATTTTCACTTGTTGGAAGGATGTCATCACTCGTTGGGAAAATGTTGCTATCTCTAAACACTTTGGATGGCCTACGTTTCTTCACTGGCCGGCATAAATCCCTTATGTGAGCACGGATGTGATCCCTAGGAGGTGCGACTCTGGGAATAGGAAAGTCAGTCTCCTCCATGGTGATCTCCACATTTTCACTTGTTGGAAGGATGTCATCACTCGGGAAAATGTTGCTATCTCTAAACACTTTGGATGGCCTACGTTTCTTCACTGGCCGGCATAAATCCCGTAAGTGAGCACGGATGTGATCCCTAGGAGGTGCGACTCTGGGAATAGGAAAGTCAGTCTCCTCCATGGTGATCACATTTTCACTTGTTGGAAGGATGTCATCACTCGTTGGGAAAATGTTGCTATCTCTAGACCATTTGGTTGGCCTACGTTTCTTCACTGGCCGGCATAAATCCCGTATGTGAGCACGGATGTGATCCCTAGGAGGTGCGACTCTGGGAATAGGAAAGTCAGTCTCCTCCATGGTGATCTCCACATTTTCACTTGTTGGAAGGATGTCATCACTCGGGAAAATGTTGCTATCTCTAAACACTTTGGATGGCCTACGTTTCTTCACTGGCCGGCATAAATCCCGTAAGTGAGCACGGATGTGATCCCTAGGAGGTGCGACTCTGGGAATAGGAAAGTCAGTCTCCTCCATGGTGATCTCCACATTTTCACTTGTTAGAAGGATGTCATCACTCGTTGGGAAAATGTTGCTATCTCTAGACACTTTTGTTGGCCTACGTTTCTTCACTGGCCGGCATAAATCCCGTATGTGAGCACGGATGTGATCCCTAGGAGGTGCGACTCTGGGAATAGGAAAGTCAGTCTCCTCCATGGTGATCTCCACATTTTCACTTGTTGGAAGGATGTCATCACTCGGGAAAATGTTGCTATCTCTAGACCATTTGGTTGGCCTACGTTTCTTCACTGGCCGGCATAAATCCCGTATGTGAGCACGGATGTGATCCCTAGGAGGTGCGACTCTGGGAATAGGAAAGTCAGTCTCCTCCATGGTGATCTCCACATTTTCACTTGTTGGAAGGATGTCATCACTCGGGAAAATGTTGCTATCTCTAAACACTTTGGATGGCCTACGTTTCTTCACTGGCCGGCATAAATCCCGTAAGTGAGCACGGATGTGATCCCTAGGAGGTGCGACTCTGGGAATAGGAAAGTCAGTCTCCTCCATGGTGATCTCCACATTTTCACTTGTTAGAAGGATGTCATCACTCGTTGGGAAAATGTTGCTATCTCTAGACACTTTTGTTGGCCTACGTTTCTTCACTGGCCGGCATAAATCCCGTATGTGAGCACGGATGTGATCCCTAGGAGGTGCGACTCTGGGAATAGGAAAGTCAGTCTCCTCCATGGTGATCTCCACATTTTCACTTGTTGGAAGGATGTCATCAGTCGTTGGGAAAATGTTGCTATCTCTAGACCATTTGGTTGGCCTACGTTTCTTCACTGGCCGGCATAAATCCCGTATGTGAGCACGGATGTGATCCCTAGGAGGTGCGACTCTGGGAATAGGAAAGTCAGTCTCCTCCATGGTGATCTCCGCATTTTCACTTGTTGGTGGAATGGTGTCATCGGTTACTGGTAGAATTACAGCACTTGGTGGTGGGATGATGTTGCTACTTTTTGGTCGGAACAGTCGACAGAATGGCTTAAAATATATTAGGAGCAGTACCACCAGCATGGTGATAAGCCCCAGAAAGCATTCTGACCGGTGCTCAGTAGCAATATTTATAAGCAGGGATGGTACTGTGTTCTCTAAGGCCACCCACCCCTTGGACCAGACTGACCACAGCCCGGCCACCACCCATTGGTACCAATCACCAGCATTTATAAGCAGGGATGGGACTGTGTTTTCTAATGCCACCCACCCCTTGGAGTAGACTGACCAGAGTCCAGTGACCATCCATTGGTACCAATCACCAGCATTTATAAGCAGGGATGGGACTGTGTTTTCTAATGCCACCCACCCCTTGGAGTAGACTGACCAGAGTCCAGTGACCATCCATTGGTACCAATCACCAGCATTTATAAGCAGGGATGGGACTGTGTTCTCTAAGGCCACCCACCCCTTGGACCAGACTGACAACAGCCCGGCAACTACCCATTGGTACCAATCACCAGCATTAATAGGCAGGGATAGGATTATGTTCTCAAAGGATGCCCCCCTGCTGTTCCAGATATCAATCAGTAGATAAAGGAATGTACATAGCGCCAGGAATATCAAATATTGTCCTAATGCTCTGGCCAGGTAATTTTGGTGCAGGATGTACTTCAGAGTGAGAACACATATCAGGACTGCACAGTTAAACCAGAATGGAGGGCGGTCCTGGAATAAAAACCAGCTGACGGGTTCTAGGATTAGGTTCTCAAAGGATGTCCCCCTGCTGTTCCAGATATCGATCAGTGGATAAATGAATCCAATCAGATCCAGAAACGTCAAATAGCGTTCTAATATTCTGGCCAGGTAATTTCGGTGCAGGATGTACTTTAGAATCAGAAAAATTATCAGGACTGTCCAGCTAAACCAGAATGGAGGGCGGGCCAGGAATAAAATCCAGTTGATGAGTTCTAGGATTATATTCTCAAAGGATGGCCCACTGTTGTTCCAGATGTTGTTCAGTAGATAAATTATTCCACATAGCTCCAGTAACATCATATAGCGTCCTACTATTCTGACCAGGTAATTTTGGCGCAGGATGTACTTCAGAATGAGAAAACTTATCAGGACTGCCCAGCTAAACCAGAATGGAGGGCTGGTCAGGAATGAAAACCAGATGATGGGTTCTGGAGGGTCCTTTTCAATTCCTCTAACTGTTTCCTCCACTGGCTGCTCTGTCCTGTTCATGTTCTGCTCCTGCATGTGGGTCTGTGGGGACTGTACATCTCTGGGCGGGATCTTCGCTGGTTGATGTCTTGTCTCTACAATCACCTCCTGTGGGGATTGGACATCCCTGGGTACCAGCGGAATATTCGCTGGTTGCTGTGTTGTCTCCACAATCCCCTCCTTTGGGGACCCTGTGATGACATTTCTGGGCTCCTCCATACAGGTCTGTGGGGATTGGACATCTCTGGGTACAGCCCATGGGTATAAGATTCTAAAAATCAGCGGAATCTTCGCTGGCTGTTGTGATGTATCTACAATCCCCTCCTGTGGGGATTGGACATCCCTGGGTACCAGCGGAATCTTCGCTGGCTGCTGTGTTGTCTCCACAATCCCCTCCTTTGGGGACCCTGTGATGACATTTCTGGGCTCCTCCATACAGGTCTGTGGGGATTGGACATCCCTGGGTACAGCCCATGGGTATAAGATTCTAAAAATCAGCGGAATGTTCGCTGGTTGTTGTGATGTATCTACAATCACCTCTTCCTGATCCATGTGGACCTCTGGGGATTGTTTGACGGTATTTCTGTCTACTCCCCAAGGGAGCAACAGAATAAGAATCACTGTGAGGATTTGGTTCCTCATTTTTTTTTTTTTTAGAAAAATTGACAGAAAATGCCAATTACTATTAATAAAAGATTAGACAATTAATGCTAATCAATAAATCGACTCTCAATTCCAATTGAGATAATGTAACGAATACAATTCAATCTCTCAGGAGCTCTTCAAGAGCAACTGTTTACTGTCTGCAAGCCTACAGTCAACTGAGAGATTCTCCCTGTGCACAGAGACTTAACGGCTGCAGGTCATGTGACCACTGTGACGTCATAGAGCTTGTACTGCGTGTGCTGCTATTTCTAGCCTGCAGGTCATGTGACCACTGTGACGTCATAGAGCTTGTACTGTGTGTGTGCTGCTAATTATACATCATGAGAGATAAGCTCAGACTGGCACGACCGTTACAAAGATGGCCGCCGGGGGGGCAGTGAGGGGGCGGAGACTTCGCTGTCATGAGACATCCCCATGGAAACCAGGAAGGTGGAAGTGACAACAAGAGGCCGCTGTGAGTGGAGATCCCGATGGCTTTGGGGGAGGAGGACTGACCAATCAGGAGCGGAGGGGGAGGAGCTGCAGGTCCCAGCATTACCGCACAACAACACAGCCCCGGGCATAGGAGGAGGAATCCCCGGATGTGGACGGGGCCGCCCGAGGAGACAGCGGGTCCCGGTAGTTGTGCTGATGGGGAAGTCGGGGAAGCTGCGCTCCGGTGTGGCCGGGAAGGTGAAGCGCCGGAAGAAAGGGCAACAGCAGCGACCGCAACCCGGAGGAGAGGAGACACCGGGATGCCGCCCGGAGCGGTGTTGCCAACCGCCAGTAAATTTACGGGCAGCCCGGTGTCCGTGAAAGCCCGTAGTAAGGGAAAAGTGGCACTAAAAATGGCGGCGATCGGCTCGTGTCAGAACTGCGCATGCGCGATTCCGGAAATCCCCGAGAAGATCCGATCTTTAGCCGCCGCCGAGTCTCCTGCACGCACAGCCTCTGCCCAGCGAGCCAGTGACAGCCCCCGCCCACCCGCCGCCACAGCCAATTATCGCGCCCACACCTCTGCCAGCCCTATGGAGCCGCCTCACGTGACGTCTACACTACACTACACTCCCTGCAGTGCCATAAGGAAAGCTGCAATCAAGGTACATAGAGAACTTTCTGACTTGTTTTTTTTTGCATTGTTTGCTTGGATTTTATTAGTAGCTCACCATATGGTTTTGCTTCTTGCTGGACACCGAATGACATCCACCACCCTTATAATAGTGAGATTTATTACAGAATCAGGAATATATCTGTTCACAGCCTAAGCAACTGTCTATTGTTCAGAAACTTTTTTTTTTTTTTTGAACTACAACCATTTATACTTCATAAAAAAAAAAATAAATAAAAAAAAAACATCATGGAGGGTCCACAGAAAATGGCTCAGGGCGCTAAAACCCATCGGTGCCGGACGCACATAAGAGCGATATTTTCTTGTGACGGAACCCAGAATTTACCTTCACATCCTAATGCAAAGTTTATTAAATCGCAGCCAATTGTCTAGTTCTCTCCTTTTTTGCTTCTGCATTTTGCTTTTTTTTTTTTGTGCATTATTCTGTGTTTTTTTTTCATCCAGATCAAAATCAAATATAGTAGAGGTTGCTATAGGGTGGGGGGGGGGGGGCTTGTTTTCTGTTCCCCAACCCACAGTAGCATAGCACACAGGTTTAACTGGACCCCATAGAAAATAATGGCAATCCTCTCTGACGCGTTAAATCGCACACAGGTGTGAACAGGGCCCATTCACACTGGACACAAAATAAAATGATCTATTTTTAGCATGCAGGCTTAGTGCTAAGCACTAGGGGTGCAACGGATCAAAAACTCCAGGGATCGGATCATTTTCGAATCAGCAAAAAAAAAAAAAAAAAAAAAAAAGACAAATCTTGTTACACCCACCGGAGTTTTAGATTTAAAAGCGATTTTCTACACAAAAACGGAGCTTATATGCATAAATACAGTATTTGTAGATCGGACGGACTGTTTAGATGTTTAATTTTAAGCGGTTCCCGACCGGCGCACGCCGATGTACGTCGGCAGAATGGCACGGCTGGGCAAATGGGCGTACCCCGTACGTCCATTCGAATTCCCCGCCGTGCCATTGCGTGCGCGCGCCGGCCCGGGAGCTCCGTGAGTCGGGTTTGCGGGTCCCGTGGACTCGATCGCCGCGGGGATACCCGCGATCGCCTCATGGAGCGGATGAACGGGGAGTTGCCGTTGTAAACAGCATCTCCCCGTTCTGCCTAGTGACAAGTGTCGCTCGATCTCTGCTCCCTGTCATCGGAGCAGAGATCAGTGACGTCACACATACAGCCCCTCCCCCCTACAGTTAGTAATCACTCCCCTAGGACACACTTAACCCCTCCCCACCCCTAGTGGTTAACCCCTTCACTGCCAGTGCCATTTACACAGTAATCAGTGCATTTTTTAATTGCACTGATCGCTGAATAAATGACAATGGTCCCAAAAATGTGTCAAAAATGTCCGACATGTCCGCCATAACGTCGCAGTCACAATAAAAATTGCTGATCGCCGCCAATTAATAAAAATGCCATAAAACTATCCCCTATTTAGTAAATGCTATAACGTTTGCGCAAACCAATTATTAAACGCTTATTGCGATTTTTTTTTTTTTTTTTTTTTTTTTTTTACCAAAAATATGTAGAAGAATACGATCGGCCTAAACTGAGGAAAAAAATGTTTTTTTTATATATTTTTGGGGGATATTTATTATAGCAAAAAGTAAAAAAATAATGCGTTTTTTTTCAAAATTGTCTCTCTTATTTTGTTTATAGCGCAAAAAATAAAAATCGCAGAGGTGATCAAATACCACCTAAAGAAAGCTCTATTTGTGGGAAAAAAAAGGACGTCAATTTTGTTTGGGAGCCACGTCGCACGACCGCGCAATTGTCAGTTAAAGCGACGCAGTGCCGAATCGCAAAAAACGCTCTGGTCAGGAAGGGGGTAAAATCTTCCGGGGCTGAAGTGGTTAAAAGCAGCAGCAGCAAACCTGCTGACCTTACATGGTTGCTAATGTGACAGAACACCTCTGATTTTCACATTTAATGTTAAATGTCAAATGGAGAAATGTTTTTTTACTTTTGTTTAACCCTAAACACATTGCTAATAGCACTAGGTATATGTTTATAGTTGAAATTTTGATATTTGCACTGTTTGGCTATGAAAACTGTAGTTTTAGGTACTTTTTTTTGCAGTGCCAGTAAAAAAATGTGGTTCTGTCAGTAAATTTCATTGTTTTTGGCAGTAAAAAAAAAAAAAAAAAAAAAAAATTGTGCCGTTTGTAAATTTTGACATCCTGCCAGTAAATTTCACTTCGGGAGGTTGGCAACACTGGCACGGAGCCTATTCTTCAGCCGGAGCTCCGGTGAGGGGGAGGGGAAAGACTATCACTATTTTTAGCATTATTTAAAATAACAATTACAATGATAATATTGTTCCCCCCCCCTTTTTTTTAATTATAATTAATAAGTAATTTTTATTTATTTTTTTGCTACAATTATTATAAATCCTCATTCTATTATTATTTTTAAAATGAGGATTAGTCATTTAATATTATTTTTAAAAAAAAAAAAATATATATATATATATATATATATACCGTATTTATCGGCGTATAACACGCACCCCAATTTAGGAGGGAATTTTAAGGGGAAAAAAAAACTTTTAGGAGGGAAGTTGAAGGGAAAAAAACTTACATTTAAATGCCGATCATTGCAGCCTTCTCAGTGCAGCCTTGTCAGTGCAGCCATGTCAGTGCAGCCTTCCCAGTGCAGCCATGTCCCAGTGCAGCCATGTCCCAGTGCAGCCATGTCCCAGTGCAGCCATGTCCCAGTGCAGCCATGTCCCAGTGCAGCCATGTCCCAGTGCAGCCATGTCCCAGTGCAGCCATGTCCCAGTGCAGCCATGTCCCAGTGCAGCCATGTCCCAGTGCAGCCATGTCAGTGCAGCCATGTCAGTGCAGCCATGTCAGTGCAGCTTTCCCCAGTGCAGCCTTGTCCCCAGTGCAGGCTTCGATCCCCTGTCCCTGCTTTGTGGGCTTCAAAATCGCCGACCGCGATTTGAAAATGGCGCCGCCGGCGCCGAAATACACAGAGCCGGTCCTCGGCTCTTTCCGGCGGCTCTCGTTCACTTTCGGTTCCACTCGTAGTCCCGAGCGGAGCTATCCGAGTAGGTTCGGATAGCTCCGCTTGGGACTACGAGTGGAGCCGAAAGTAAACGAGAGCCGAGGACCGGCTCTGTGTATTTCGGCGCCATTTTCAAATCGCGGTCGGCGATTTTGACACTTTGACAGCTCGGGATCGCAGGGGATCGGCGTATAACACGCACCTGCGACTTTCCCCTGATTTTAAGGGGAAAAAAGTGCGTGTTATACGCCGATAAATACGGTGTGTATATATATATATATATATATATATATATATATATATATATATATATATATATATATATATATATATATATATATATATATATACCATATTTATCGGCGTATAACAAACTTACATTTACAAACTTACATTTAAATGCCCATCATTGCAGCCTTCCCCAGTGCAGCCTTCCCCAATGCAGCCATGCATCCTGTGATCCCTGCCATCCTGTCTTTCAAACTCCGGTCCTCAGCTCTTCTCGGCGGCTCTCGTTTACTTTCGGCTCCACTCGTAGTCCCGAGCGGAGCTATCCGAACCTAGCCGAGTACACTCGGCTAGGTTCGGGCGGCGCTTGAGTGAAGACGAAAGTGGCCGAGAAGAGCCGAGGAGCGGCACTGTGTATTTCGGCGCCGGCGGCGCCATTTTCAAATCGCGGTCGGCGATTTTCAAAATCTGACAGCTCCGGATCGCAGGGGATCGGCGTATAACACGCACCCGCGATTTTCCCCTGATTTTAAGGGGAAAAAAGTGCCGATAAATACTATAATACTATGTGTGTGTGTGTGTGTGTGTGTGTGTGTGTGTGTGTGTGTGTGTATATATATATATATATATATATATATATATATATATATATAATAATATTAAATGAATAATTAAAAAAAAATGAATAATAATTATTATTCATTTTTTTTTAAATAATATTAAATGAATAACACTCATTTTAAGAATATAATAAGGATTTATAATAATTGTAGCAGAAAAAAAAAATGACATAGTGATATGAGAATTTTTTTTTTTTTTTTATATATATGTGTGTTATTTTTATTAGGTAATCATAAAGTGTCAAATAAAAAATCCTGATGACCCCCTTCAGAGTAGTTCAGTGTTACTATAGTTGTGTATATATATAAAAAAAAAAAAAAAATGACTTGTATATTTTTTATTTTATTTTTTTCACATAGTGTCGCCAGTCGGTGTCTCTGATCACTGCCATACGAGTTCTATGACAATGCGGTACTGCACTGGTGACAGTATATAATAAATCATTTAAAAAAAAAAAAGAATTTTTTTTTTTTTAAATGAAGCACATCAATACCGGACACTTACACCCCCTTCCTGCCCATTTTCAGCGCTGTCGCTGTTTAAATGACAATTACGCGGTTGTGCTAAGCTGTACCCAAAACAGAATTTTTATCATTTTGTTCCCACAAATAGAGATTTCTTTTGGTGGTATTTGATCACCTCTGGGGATTTTTATTTGTTGCTAAAGACCGTTCATTTTGTAAAAAAAAAAAAAAAAAAAAGTTTTTCTTTGGTTTCTGTTATAAAATTTGGTAAATAGGTTTTTTTTCCTTCACTGATGGGCACTGATAAGGTGGCACCGATGGGCACTCATGGGTAGCACTGAAAAGCTGCACTGATGGGCCCTCATGGATGGCACTGATAAGGCGGCACTGATGGGCACTGATGGGCATTGATAGGCGGCACTCATGGATGGCACTGGCAGGCATTGGGGAAGGGCATTGATTGGTAGCTGCCTGGGCACTTATTGGCATTTCCCTGGTGGTCTAGGGTGGCATACCTGGTGGAATCCTGGTGGTCCTGGGTGGGCATCCAAGGGGGGGCTGTGCTGATAACCAATCAGCACAGATGCCCCCCCCCTTCAGGAGAGCCGCCGATCGGCTCCCCTCTACTCTGTCAGACGTGAGTGAGGAAAAGCCGGTCAATGTCTCTTCCTGTTTAAAACGTGATCACCTGTGATTGGACACGGCTGATCACGCGGTAAAGATCGGTGTAGCAGTATGTCAGACTGACACACAACACCACCGATCGCCGGGAGAGCGGTCATTCTGAGAAGCCGTAATAAGACGTCCACCCAGGACGAGAGCCGCGCCGCCATGTGACGGCCGGCGGGCAGGAAGTGGTTAAGAAACCCCAAAAAAAACCCAGCAATGCCTCTTTCTAAATACCTTGGACTGTCTATTCTCTAAAACGGGGTCTTTTGGGGGGTATTTGTACTTTCCTGACGTTTTTGAGTCTCAACAAAAGAGATCAACTTAAGTACATCAGGACCGATCGAACTCTTAAGGCGTCAGAATACCAAGACAAATTCATGGTCCCAACTTTGTGATGGGCAGTCATCTTGGAACAGGAAGGGGCCGTCCCCAAACTGTTCCCACAAAGTTGGGAGCATGAAATTGTCCAAAATGTCTTGGTATGGTGACTCCTTAAGGGTTCCCTTCACTGGAACTAAGGGGCCAAACCGAACCCTTGAAAAACAACCCCCACACCATAATCCCCCCCCCCCCCCCCCACCAAATGATTTGGACCAGTGCATGATGCAAGGTCCATAAAGACATGGATGAGCGAGTTTGGGGTGGAGGAACTTGACTGGCCTGCACAGAGTCCTGACCTCAACATGATAGAACACCTTTGGGATGAATTAGAGCAGAGACTGCGAGCCAGGCCTTCTCGTCCAACATCAGTGCCTGACCTCACAAATGCTCTTCTGGAAGAATGGTCAAACATTACCATAGACACACTCCTAAACCATGTGGACAGCCTTCCCAGAAGAGGTGAAGCTGTTATAGCTCCAAAGGGCGGGGCCAACTCAATATTGAACCCTATGGACTAAGACTGGGATGTCATTAAAGTTCATGTGCGTGTAAAGGCAGGCGTCCCAATACTTTTGGTAATATAGTGTGTGTATATATTATATTTCTTTGTTATATTTGCGGTCAGCAAGTGACTTCAAAAGTCCTTCCATTCTGGTGAAAACATCTCCAGGTTTGTGACACCTGTGCTCCACCATACATGACACCTGTGCCCTCACCTGTCATTGGTTGATGTTCATTTTTCTGCTCTCCAGGGAAGAGTGATCTGATGGGAGACGCTGTAAAGCTGCACAATGACCTGCAGGCGGGTTCCCTGTCCATACAGAAGAGGCCGGAGGAGGAGGAGGAGGAGGAAGAAATGGCCATCACAGAAAGATCCGGGGCCACCTTCCTCAGCGGCCTCTCCGATTGCACCAACCTCACCTTCAGCAAAGTCCAGAGATTCTGGGAGTCCAACTCAGCCGCTCACAAGGAGGTGGGTGATGACTCGGGTTGTAGACCTTTTGAAGAACTTTGCGTTTACATTGTTTACATTGGTGACCACTCCATGACCCCCCCATGACCTGACCCCCCCCTGACCTGAGCGCCATGACCCCCCCTGACCTGAGCGCCATGACCCCCCCTGACCATGGCGCTCAGGTCAGGGGGAGTCATGGTGCTCAGGTCAGGGGGGGTCATGGCGCTCAGGTCAGGGGGGGGTCAGGTCATCGGGGGGTCATGGCGGTCTGGTCAAGGGGGGGGTTATGGCGGTCAGTTCAGGGGGGACAGTCATGCTTAGGTCAAGGGGGGGTCATGGCGGACAGGTCAAGCGGGGGGGTCATAGTGGTCAGGTCCAGCCGGCGGGGGGGTGGATCATGGCGGTCAGGTCCAGTACGGGGGGTCGGGTCCAGGCAGAGGTCATGGCAGTCAGCAGGCCATAGAGTGGTCAGTGTAATTTCAACACACAGGAACAACACTCAAATATTTGCCCTAAACATAATATATTCAATATTAAATACAATAATATTTGTACTGTAATAAAATAATAAATCCCAAGTCATGTATGTGTTCAAAACATGACAATCCTCTTTTATTAATACAATCCTTAAGCCCGGGTTCACACCATAATTCGCTACGGACCGCACAGGAGCGCTGTGCGTCCCTGTTCACCGTTTCAGGGACGAATCAGGGCCGATTCTATGCCTGAATTGGGCCCTGAAATGCAGCCAAAGACGCACAGCGTTTTTGTGCAGTGCGCACCGCAGCCGCCCCGGAGATATGTGAACCGGCTCCATAGGGAGCCAGTCACATTCTCCTGCTATGCGAATTAGATGTGCGGAAACGCACATCTAATTCGCATAGGTGTGAACCCGGGCTAAAGAGGAGTTCCACCCAAAAGTTGAACTTCCGTTTTAAGCACTCCCTTACATGCCACCTTTTGGCATGTAATTTATTTTGGGGGGGGGGGGGTAACTAGTTTTGAGACTAGGGACTTCCTGTCCCACTTCTTACTTCCCACTACTGTCCGCCTAGGCGGCCCCTCCCTCTCTACAATTTTCTGGGACATGTTACAGGTCCCAGAAGATTGCCTATCCACTCGGAGAGCGCAGCACGACTCGCGCATGCACAGTGCACGCCCGGCCGTGAAGCCACAAGCTTTTCAATGGATGTGCCGCGGAGGGGAGGGGAATCGAGGCTCTGTGCGGTCACATCTCTGGACCGTGGGACAGGTGAGTGTCTGTTTATTTAAAGTCAGCAGCTACACTTTTTGTAGCTGTTGACTTTTAATAAACGAAAAAAAATCCTGGACCTCCACTTTAAGGCCATAATTAAATCTTGGGCGGCCTCCTTGAATGTAGCATGCCCTAGTTATATGGGCAAGTCGCCTTCTTCCCCCCTTTTTTGGATGAACCCTGAACTTCCTCACTTCCATTCCTTGCCGGATATCCATAATTTGGATGGGTAAAGGTATCAAGACCTTGAGGGGGGTATTACCAGGGGGAGGGGAATTGTTGACCAAATGAAAGCTGGACATGACTTGCCCAACTCTTACTTATTCCGCTTTTTTTCAATTGAGACATGCTTCTTGAATCCAAGTTCATGACATTGGGATAGAGACTCTACCTACCGCCCTTGAAGATCTTCTATTGACCGAAGACCTTGCCAAGCCTTTATCAGTGACATATAAGGATCTATTTTAAAAAAACACACCGCCTGCAGTGACTAAATGCAGGGAGGGGGTGGGTGCCGGAGGTACCAGATATCCAGGGGGGAGGGGACTGGGATGAGCTTTGGGAACAACCCTTCAAACATTTAGTGTCAGCGAGGGATCGATCAATTCAAATTCCTTCATAGGAGTTGTTATACCCCAGCTAGACTGGCCAAGATCTATCCCAGTTCTTCAGATGAATCCTGGCTTTGCTCCACTTCCCAGGCCAACACATAGTTTGGAAGTGTCGCCAGATTCAGACTTTTTAGGACTGAAGTCGCTCCCTTTATATCGGACTTCCTGACAATCCCCCATACCTTTGTCTGCCAAAGTTCTAGGCCTTGTGGAGGAGGTGGTTCCCTCTCAGGGCCCTTAGAACCCTACTAAATACCCTACTATTTTATGGCGGGAGAGCCAGACTTTTACACTGGGAAACAGTCAAATGCCCCTTCGGCATCCATCTGGAAAGGTCTTAGTGGAGGGGTGGGCAATCTTTCAGAGGTTGAGATCTACCTGGACAACATGGAGGAAATCAAAGATCCCCAGAGGAATGGGAGGGGGTCGCCCTTTAAAAAAAAAAAAAAAAATACACAGAATAGTGTCCTGTCCCCCCCCCCCCCCCCCCCCCCCCCACTCCCACTGGTGTCCTCCACCCCTTTACATCATCCCCCCCCCCCATACAATAGTGTCGTCTGCCTCCCCATAGCAGTGTCCTGCCCCCCTTCACATACACCCCCCCCCCCCACAATAGTGTCCTCTGCCCTCCCCTCTACACTGCAGTAAGGTCCTCTGCCCCTCCTACTTTTGCAGTGTCCTGTGCCCTCTTCACACCCCCCCACTGTAGTGTCCTGTGTCCCCCCCCCTTGCAATGTCCCCTGCACCCACGCCTCCCCCCTACTGTAGTGTCCTCTGTGCCCCCCCATGCAGTTTCCTCTGTCCCTTTTGCTCCCCTCCCTGTAGCAGTGTCCTGCCCACCTCCACACTGCCGTGCGGTCCTCTGCCCCTCCTACTTTTGCAGTGTCCTGTGCCCCCCCCCCCAAGCAGTGTCCTCTGCCCTCTTCACACACCCCCACTGTAGTGTCCTGTGCCCCCCCCCATGCAGTTTCCTCTGTTCCTTTACCCCCCCTCCCTGTAGCAGTGTCCTGCCCCCCTCCACACTGCAGTAAGGTCCTCTGCCCCTCCTACTTTTGCAGTGTCCTGTGCCTCCCCAAAGCAGTGTCCTCTGCCCCCTTCACACACCCCCACTGTTGTGTCCTCTGCCCCCCCCCCATGCAAAGTCCCCTGCACACGCCCCCCCCCATGCAGTTTCCTCTTTTTTCCTTTACCCCCCCTCCCCATAGCAGTGTCCTGCCCCCCTCCATGCTCCTGTAAGGTCCTCTGCCCCTCCTACTTTTGCGGTGTCCTGTGCCCTCTTTACACCCCCCATTATAGTGTCCTCTGCGCCTCTCCCCCCCCCCCACTGTAATGTTCCCTGCCCTCCCTGTGCGATGTCCTCTGTCCCCTTCACACCAGTATTGAGAAGTCACAGTACTGGATAGAGGGCGGGGGGGGGGGGGCGGGATCTGACAGTTAACTTTTTACATTAGCAAGCTGGTGATTGGTTGCTAGGCTCCTGCCCCCGCCCTCCATCCAGTACTGTGACTTCTCCCGATCTTTACATTACAGTGAAGAGGAGAGCGGTGTCTGGGGGAAAGGTCTTTGTGTTGTGGGTGGGGCTGTGTTCCCGATCGACATCCCGGCTTCCCGCGGTCGATGGGTTGATCGCCATGGAAGGCTTGCCAACCCCCACCCCCCCCCCGGTCTAATTAATTCTTGATAATTGATGCCATTTTACAGAGCAACCTATATTTCCAGGGGTTGTGTTAAAAAAAATTTTTTGATAAGGTTTGGCGGACCTGGATCGACCCAACCCCCACTGTGGGGTAGGGAGTTTATTTTTGTTGTTTTAAAACAAGGGGGGGTCTCAAACTGGCGGCCCCCCAACCAGAAGTGTATTTAGGTTTTGTGCTGCCCTAGGCCTGACCTTCCCCCTCACTCATCTCCATACCTAACCGGAGACAGGACACGATCGCCTCCGCCGCTGCCGGCTTTGGTAAGCGTCGGAGGGCACCGGAGAGTGGGGGCGGGCCCTCTCCTGCCGCTGATTAAAAGTGATCTTGCAAGCGAATCCCCCGCAGAGACCACTTTCCTCTGAAAGCGGACCGCCCTCTGAAGAGGATACCGGGGGTTATGGCGGCTAGTTGCTGCCATAATGATATCCCTCTTCAAACAACGGACATATAGCGACGGCGGGCGGTCTGTAAGTGGTTAACCTCCCTGGCGGGATGATTATTTCGGATTTTAGGTGCTGAAAGCGGTACAATTATTTTGCATGGAAATTTGGCGTTTTATATTGTAGGCCTGTAATTCTTAACAATAACACACTTAAATCTGTCCAAACAAGAGTCTAGTAGATATCCCGGGTGTGATAAAGTTTGAAACACAAAAACATAAATTATAACATAATAAATAAAAATAAATAATTAAAAAATAAAATAAAAATAATAATAAAATAAATTTCCCCACGATTCACTATCGCTCAATTCTGCAAGTGTTCTAATTTACTATCGCTGTTTTCTAGCTGGTCTAAAGCCACTTTTGGCTAGGGCTGAAACAACTAATCGATTAATCGATTATGAAATTAATCGATTACTATTTTCATAATCGATTAATCGGCCAGTAACTTAATGGGGTTAAAAATAATAAAATGAGCCCTTTATAGTACAAAAAGAGCAAATAAGCACTACTGTGAATATTACTTTCACAGTTCTACAGTAAAAAAATGAACCCCTTACAGACCCCTTACAGTAGCGATTATTTGCTTTTTTTGTACTATAAAGGGCTCATTTTAGTTTTTTTTTTTTTTTTTTTTTTTTTAACCACTAAACGTCTTAGACCTGGTTCACATCTTTGTGTTTTTTGGTGCTTTTTGCAGAAACACACTACAGCTCATTTAACATGGTTTTCTATGGGACACGTTCACATCTATGCTTTTTTTCAGCCGCTGCGTATTTGGAAAGGGTCAAGGACGTTTTTTTTTTTTTTTTTTTTTTTTTTTTTAACGCAAAATGGTGCTTTTTTGGTTCAATATACTTCAATGGAGAAGCTGCAGAAAAGCGTGTAATGCATTTTTGCAGCAATTTGTATTTTTTAATCTGCCCAACAACAAACTGGCCAAAAACGGTATTTCTCTTCTAATAGTATATACAGTATATCTCCTCTAATAGTGTATATACAGTATATCTCCTCTAATAGTGTATATACAGTATATCTCCTCTAATAGTGTATATACAGTATATCTCCTCTAATAGTGTATATACAGTATATCTCCTCTAATAGTGTATATACAGTATATCTCCTCTAATAGTGTATATACAGTATATCTCCTCTAATAGTGTATATACAGTATATCTCCTCTAATAGTGTATATACAGTATATCTCCTCTAATAGTGTATATTACAGTATATCTCTTCTGTCTGTTATTCTCAGATTAGATTCAATATTTTGCTCCCTAACCATATAGTTGGTTGTTTATATTTACCACTGCATAGAGATATTTAACCACTTCCCGACCGCCGCACGACTATGTACGTCCTAAGTTTGAACGGGGATATCGTTGTTATGGCAGCAGCTAGCTGCCATAACCCCGGTATCCCCGTTTTCGTGCGGCGGCCGGCTTTCAGATAAAAGTGGTCCCTGCGGCGGATTCGCCGCGAGATCACTTTTATCGGTGGCGGGAGAGGGCCCCCCCTCCCGCCGCGATCCGGTGCCCTCCGCCGCTTACCGGAGCCGTCGGTAGCGGCGGAGGCGATCCCGTCCTCTGCCGTGGTGTGTATAGAGACGAGTGAGGCCAAGATGGCACTCACTCGTCTCCATGACACTGCTGGGCGGAAGCGACGTCAAAACGTCACTTCCGTCCACGCCTCTTAAAGGCATATTTTTTCAAATGGCATTTTTCTAAATGACTTTTTTTTTTTTTTTTTTTTTTTATTGCATTTTAGTGTAAATATGAGATCTGAAGTCTTTTTGACCCCCCAGATCTCATATTTAAGAGGTCCTGCCATGCTTTTTTCTATTACAAGGGATGTTTACATTCCTTGTAATAGAAATAAAAGTGACACAATTTTTTTTTTTTTTTTTAAAGTGTAAAAATAAATAAAATATTGTAAAATAAATAATAAAAATAAAAAAATTTTTTTTAAAACCCCCCCTGTCCCGACGAGCTCGCGCGCAGAAGCGAACGCATACGCGAGTAGCGCCCGCATATGAAAACGGTGGTCAAACCACACATGTGAGGTATCGCCGCGACCGGTAGAGCGAGAGCAATAATTCTAGCCCTAGACCTCCTCTGTAGCGCAAAATATGCAACCTGTAGAATTTTTTTAAACGTCGCCTATGGAGATTTTTGAGGGTAAAAGTTTGACGCCATTCCACGAGCGGGCGCAATTTTCAAGCATGACATGTTGGGTATCAATTTACTCGGCGTAACATTATATTTCACAATATAAAAAAAAATTGGGATAACTTTACTGTTCTTTTATTTTTTATTCAAAAAAGTGAATTTTTTCCAAAAAAAGTGCGCTTATAAGACCGCTGCGCAAATACGGTGCAAAAAAAAGTATTGCAATGACCGCCATTGTATTCTCTAGGGTGTTAGAAGAAAAACCATATATAATGTTTGGGGGGTTCTAAGTAATTTTCTAGCAGAAAAACCTGTTTTAAACATGTAAACACCTAAAATCCAAAACGAGGCTGGTCCTTAAGTGGTTAAGAATAAATTGCTTTTTTTTTTTAAACTTTACATATTAACTAAATTATACACCACACTTTTTTGTAAGGTTATTAACCGATTAATCGAAACAATAATCGACCAACTAATCGATTATGAAAATAATCGTTAGTTGCAGCCCTACTTTTGACGTAAAGGGACACTTTTTGGTTGCTATGGACAATCTCCAGTTTCCAGGCAGAAAGAACAGTATATATAATATAAAATTGCATGCAGGGCATAGGACGACAAAGCACTGGGGACAAAAGGCATGTGAAATAATTTCATACAGTACTGTTATCTGTAAGATTACAGTACTGTATGTGTTATGATTTTTACAATTTTTTGAATTTGCCGCCAGGCTCCG